>NC_092235.1:1435417-1547917 GCF_036320965.1 Panulirus ornatus
AAGACGAAGGAAATTATCCCCGTGAATTTATGTATTTTTTTTGGCGGGATAATGTTCCCATTTTTTTTCTTTCTTTGTTTTTCAACGTCCCTACGTAGATATTGTGTATCATCCACTACTGGGAGAAAGCCAGACTTCAGCCAGATTAACGTAATCCTTAGCGAGGCCAAACTAAAGTTGTCTTGGTGTTGGTTCCTCAGTGATAACCCAAACAAAAACACAAACATACCTCCAGTGTCCACTCTAGGGCCGTGTTCTCCTGCAGCACCAGCAGGAAGAAAGAACTCCGGTTCCTCACCAACTGAATCTTTTGGCACGGGGAGCGTGCGTCATCTCGACACGCCTTTTAACGCCCGTACGTGGTGCGGAGTGCAGTCGGTCTGTAACGTAGGACATGTCATGTGTTATTGGTCCCAGTCGGTCTAGAACGCTGGGCCTGACATGTGTTGGGGGACCAAGTTGGTCTTGAATGGTGGGCCTGACGTGTGTTGGGGGACCAAGTCGGTCTTGAATGGTGGGCCTGACACGTCTTGAGACCTGCCATGTCTCCCTGAAGGTGGGCCTGACAGGTGGGGTGGGCTGCATTTCCTCATGGATGGTGGGTCTGGTAGGGAGTGTGGGCTGCAGTGCCACTTGAGTGGGCGAGGTCACTTGGTCAGCATCAGTGGGACGGTGAGGTTTCACTTTTGCACAGCGACCGTTGACGGAGAGTGGTGTCACGTCGGCAAGAAGTGCCTTCTTGTAGGAGGCATAGCAGGAGAACTGGATGACGGCAATCCCGCGGTGGTTCTCGTAGGTCGTGTAGGACTGCATGTCGAAGCGAACGATGTCGCCGAACTGCTTGAAGAATTCCCAGACGTTCGACCTTGAGATTTTGTATGGAACGTTGACGACCCTGATGGTATACCTCTGCAGGACGGTTTTGAGAACCCCTTGCAACTGCTCGTTGGTGGGCACGATGACATGTATGTCGTCATCATCGCAGCCCAACTCATCTATATGTGGGAGTCGGGTCTCGTGTGGTGGACGGTCCAGCAAATCATCCTCATCGTGGAAAGGCAGGTAGGCCTGGTCAAGGAGGGCGACCCAGAGCACCTGCTGCTGCTCGACCACCTCCACAACTGAGCTTTTTGCAAAAACTTCCATGTTGAAGATGCTATGATTGCGTTGTGCACTTTACGAAGTAACCTCGGTTATCCTTGTATGTCCACAAATATAGTGAGTCTATATTGATATGGAAAAATATAGTAAGGTACCCCCATGCTCTAATATCCTACATAGAAATAAAAGCATAGTCGACTTCATACAAACAAAAGCATGTCGACTTCGGCGATTTTGAATGCAGAGACCATCTAAAATATTTTAGATGGGTTAATGGTTGTTACATGGTGACCAGGGGTACAGGTGGATGGGACAGACTGGATATAGTGAAGATCGATAGGTGGGACAGACAGGGTATAGTGAACATCCATAGATGGGACAGACTGGGTACAGTGAAGATTGAGAGATGGGACAGACAGGGTATAGTGAATATCCATAGATGGGAGAGACAGGGTGTAGTGAAGATGCATACATGGGACTGACAGGGTACAGTGAAGATTCGTAGATGGGACAGACAGGGTATAGTGAAGATCCATAGATGGGACAGACAGGGTATAGTGAAGATTGATAGATGGGACAGGCTGGGTATAGTGAAGATCCATAGATGGGACAGATGGTATAGTGAAGATGTGCAGATGGGACACACATTATAATGAATTGATTGATGGGACAGACAGGGTATAGTGAAGATCCATAGATGGGACAGGCTGGGTGCTGGGTATAGTGAAGATCCATAGATGGGACAGAGGTTATAGTGATAATGTGTAGACGGGACACACATTATAATGAATTGATTGATGGGACAGACAGGGTATAGTGAAGATTGATAGATGGGACAGGCTGGGTATAGTGAAGATCCATAGATGGGACAGAGGGCATAGTGAAGATGTGTAGATGGGACACACATTATAATGAATTGATTGATGGGACAGACAGGGTATAGTGAAGATCCATAGATGGGACAGGCTGGGTATAGTGAAGATCGATAGATAGGACAGACAAGGTATCGTGAAGATCGATAGATGGGACAGACAGGGTATAGTGAAGATCGATAGATGGTGGCAGACAGAGTATAGTGAAGATCGATAGATGGGGACAGACAGTGTATAATGAAAATAAATAGATGGGACAGATTGGTTATAGTGATCGATAGATGGGACAGACTGGTTATATTGGCGATCGATAGATGGAAATGTTGGCACAAACAAACAATGGCCAGGTGGTCCTGAGTAGCAGATCTCTGTTACTTGCAGGCCAGAACTTAATGATGGTGAGAGATAATGGTGTCTCCCTCTGTAGTGAACATGATATTGAGAGATAATGGTGTCTCCCTCTGTAGTGAACATGATGGTGAGAGATAATGGTGTCTCCCTCTGTACTGAACATGATGGTGAGAGATAATGGTGTCTCCCTCTGTACTGAACATGATGATGAGAGATAATGGTGTCTCCCTCTTTAGTGAACATGATGGTGAGAGATAATGGTGTCTCCCTCTATAGTGAACATGACGGTGAGAGATAATGGTGTCTCTCTCTGCAGTGAACATAATGGTGAGAGATAATGGTGTCTCTCTCTGTAGTGAACATGACGGTGAGAGATAATGGTGTCTATGATTCGGTACGTAGAACTCACATGAGATTAATCAGATATATGATTATGAGCAGAAAAAGATGTTCTCTATGTGTGATATGTAAGAGGAGGAAAACTACTCCCACACATCACATTTTACACACATTTCCACAGGACAAAGAAAGGTAAGGGGTATTGCTGTGATGGAATTGGTAAGACATTCATAAATATAAACGTAGGATGGGATAAATATAAGACAAGTAGATAACAAACAACCACATTTTTCTACAAACTCAACAAAGACAAAGGCGAATTTTTTAGATATCAAGAAGTACATACCATATATCCCCAATACCTACAGTTTTGTAATTAAAGAAAAAAATATTCTTGAGCTTACTTATTGACGAGTCACTTATGCTAGTTAACTTTGTTTTCAAGCTCATTATTGTTAGAATATTTCCCATCATCTCTTATCTGCATAATCATCAGGATAATTAGGCTTACGTGGACCAGTTACAGGATATGTATGTAAATATGTTGCTTTAATGTTAAAGAATGAAATATGTCCTGGTTGATATGGCATGATTGTTGATGAAACCGTCTAGTTGATTTGGTCCCTAACATTGTGTTTAATGTTACCTATATATGTTATTGTTCATAGTTGTCTCAAGTCGTCCGTACAATGCTTCATCCTTGGGAAAAACATAAAAAAACAAGTTTTAGATTATTTTCTTCTTTTTTTAAATTGAAAACTCACTGTAAAGTTTTCGTCAACAGACAGCCAGACAGCGCAAGGGTAATTAGTACCACCAGCTGTTGACAACGCGCACAATTAAAGCAGTCATTGCTCACGCGAGATTACTCCTGCTTTCCTGTCTTTCTTATATAGTCTTTGTACAACTACACACAAACACACACACAGACACACACACACACACACACACACACACACACACACACACACACACGCACACACACACACACACACATATACACGCACACCATCATTGATGTCATTATCTGTCCACTACAAGCTACATTACACTCTCCACAAGAGGTAATTCTGCCCAGTGTACACTCTCTATCGTATCCTGCCATCTTCACTATATTGATGTTTCATCTTCATTACACTAGTTCTTCAACTTCACTATGTTAATCTATCGTCTAGGATATCAAATCAATGAGGAAACGCTAGTCTACTATATTTTTGTGTGGCTTCACTATATTTTTGCAAGTGCTGGTCTATGAAAGTTTACTTCGTCAAGTAAATCACTCATCTCACCAGATCGCAGAAATGACTCACGTCCGCGCTGCCCATCGGTACCCTGGCAAGGAATCCTTCCTTGAATTTTTCGAGGCTCACATCCAGCAAACCGGGGCTGTTAAAGATTGTATAAGCCGAACTGAGCTATATTTGCGATACTGTGAATTCTGCGAAGGGTTCGGGTACGAGAAAGCTGCCGTCCTGAACGTCGGGAGAACACTGGGACGGTGGGGCATCAAGGCAGATCGCAGACTTGGAGGACGCAACGGCCGCCACCAGGAGTACGCCTACACCAGAATTGCCTGGTTGTCCGGCAGTGAGGGCCTGGCCCAGGGAGGAAAGCGCCGCCTTCCAGAATGCCAAAGGCCTTCCAGGAAGAGATCACGTCTGGATATCGAACCCGTGCACGAGAGAGTAGTGGTGAAGATCCAGACTCGGCATCAAGATGATGATGACCTGTGCAAAGGCGGACCCAGCGAGGAAACTGGTGTAGTTGACACAGGAGCAGCCGCCATCCCCATCAATGTTTCTTTAGCTCCCACCAAACAACGGGGCAAAGTGATGCCTACCACTGAATTGGTGACCTTGATCCCCTACTTCTATGGGGATGAATCAGGCTTGGTGGATCCCGACGTACTCGTACTGGTCGTCGATGAAGACCCTGATGTGTCCGTCACTGCGACTGGAGGATCAGCAGCACCTGCAGCAGCAGCCGACCCTAAAGCTGAAGCTGCCGTGTTGAAGATTAAAGTCCACACCACCAACATTCATCCCTGAAATTCCTTGAACCTTAAGTTCCCGTCCCTGAGATTGGAGAAGCTGCTCCTCCTCCAGCAGTCGACCCTGTTATACCCGGTCCTCAGAAGACACTTCCTATGGCAAAAGTTCTCATTCAGTTGCAAATTATTGTCAAACTATTGTACGGATGAAGCGGTTATCATAAAGGATTAAATCCTTAGGAAAAGTTCCTACCATTTATCAGTCCCATCTACTGGGAAGGAAAAAAGAAATAAGAAAAATACATCCATTCTGTTGGGTGCCATAAACATGGCACAAATGGACCCTAAGTCGAACTGCTGACCTCCTAGTGGTAGGGTCCGGGCAACTTTGAGGGAACATTAACCTTCAAAGGCTAACAGCAGTCGCACAAAAGCAATAAAGATTAATCATTATCAGTCATTTACAATAATCATAGACGATGGTTATAGCCTCGCCTATCTATCATCTCGTTCGCTGTGAACGAAATCATAGGCGACTCTGATTGCACCTCCATCTATCAGTTTTCCTATTTATATAACCTTTTATCTGTCTATCGTCCCTGTTCGATGATTTTCTGTATCATGTAAATCTCAGCCATTGAAATGTCCTGAGATCAATGTCGAAGAAGTGAACAAAAGAATTCTAGTTTGGACTGAAATACTTAGCCCCGTTTTTGCACATTTTCTCACCATTTATCCACCATTCATTCCTCTTAAGGATCTACGAACTATCTTCAGAGTTGTATCACAAATATATGAAACATGTCACCAACTCACTGTTTTGTTCATATTTCTTACTATATTACATCTGTCAGTTTCTAAATGCAATCATCGGATGATTATGGCTGTGTCTACACACTCCCACCATCTGGCCAACCTTGTACATATGATCATTTAAACTCTGACATTTTAACAAATTGTGTCAAAATGACCATGAAACGCGAACTTAAAATTCATCCATTTAACTCCCTCATTCATTAACGAACATTTAAACATCATCATTTGAACGTAAATCTTCCAGCTGCATTATGACAACAAAGTCCTTTTAGATACGTCATTAGGTTTGGTTAGGTTAGGTTAGGTTAGGTTAGGTTAATTAACCTCGTCAATTAAACACTTTAATACTACCATGCAACAGTGAACTTTTACACACCGTCATATTGCAGCTGTTGTATGAAATGCTTCACATAACCAAAGAATTTTAAAGTGAATTATTTTAACGATATTCTTGGAATTCTGCACTTTAATATGAACCTTTAAATTCTGACTGTAGAGGTACACATGACCTTTAAATTCCACCAGAGCAATGGAAGTCTGTACAATTAATCTAACTCTGCCACTGAACGCGAACTTTTAAATTTAGCTGGGCGGTCTTTTATTCCCTGGCTGCCATTCATACTTTGTCCTTTTAAACTGTGTGTTTATATCGCTCTCATTCACTCTTAATTTCGATCGTCTCTGATATTTCATTCGTAAAATTTGTTCATGTTCCCATATTGCTTTAGTTTAGGTTTATGGTTAAACTTAACGAATCTACAGTGTCTTCAGTGACGGAGACACCTGTATGTTGTACCAGACAACCAATAATGTATGGTGACTGACGTGTACAGTGACGGAGCCACCTGTATGTTGTACCAGACAACCAGTAATGTATGGTGACTGACGTCTACAGTGACGGAGCCACCTGTATGTTGTACGAGACAACCAGTAATATATGGTGACTGACGTCTACAGTGACGGAGCCACCTGTATGTTGTACAAGACAACCAGTAATGTATGGTGACTGACGTCTACAGTGACGGAGCCACCTGTATGTTGTACCAGACAACCAGTAATGTATGGTGACTGACGTCTACAGTGACGGAGCCACCTGTACGTTGTACCAGACAACCAGTAATGTATGGTGACTGACGTCTACAGTGACGGAGCCACCTGTATGTTGTACAGTCGTTAATTAAAGTCTAGAAGGTTTGTTGCCGAGCTCACGCCTCTCGCATTCGAATCATAATGGTATCGGAACTCTTGTGAATCATGATGGTATGGGAACTGTTATGAATCATGATGGTATGGGAACCGTTATGAATCATGATGGTATGGGAACCGTTATGAATCATGATGGTATGGGAACCGTTATGAATCATGATGGTATGGGAACCGTTATGAATCATGATGGTATGGGAACCGTTATGAATCATGATGGTATGGGAACCGTTATGAATCATGATGGTATGGGAACCGTTATGAATCATGATGGTATGGGAACCGTTATGAATCATGATGGTATGGGAACCGTTATGAATCATGATGGTATGGGAACCGTTATGAATCATGATGGTATGGGAACCGTTATGAATCATGATGGTATGGGAACCGTTATGAATCATGATGGTATGGGAACCGTTATGAATCATGATGGTATGGGAACCGTTATGAATCATGATGGTATCGGAACCGTTATGAATCATGATGGTATGGGAACTGTTATGAATCATGATGGTATGGGAACCGTTATGAATCATGATGGTATGGGAACCGTTATGAATCTTGATGGTATAGAAACCGTTATGAATCATGATGGCATGGGAACCGTTGTGAATCATGATGGTATGGGAACCGTTATGAATCATGATGGTATGGGAACCGTTATGAATCATGATGGTATGGGAAATGTCATGAATCATGATGGTATGGGAACCGTTATGAATCATGATTGTATGGGAACCGTTATGAATCATGATGGTATAGAAACCGTTATGAATCATGATGGTATGGGAACCGTTATGAATCATGATGGTATAGAAACCGTTATGAATCATGATGGTATGGGAACCGTTATGAATCATGATGGTATGGGAACCGTTATGAATCATGATGGTATGGGAACCGTTATGAATCATGATGGTATGGGAACCGTTATGAATCATGATGGTATGGGAACCGTTATGAATCATGATGGTATGGGAACCGTTATGAATCATGATGGTATGGGAACCGTTATGAATCATGATGGTATGGGAACTGTTATGAATCATGATGGTATGGGAACCGTTATGAATCATGATGGTATGGGAACTGTTATGAATCATGATGGTATGGGAACCGTTATGAATCATGATGGTATGGGAACTGTTATGAATCATGATGGTATGGGAACTGTTATGAATCATGATGGTATGGGAACTGTTATGAATCATGATGGTATGGGAACCGTTATGAATCATGATGGTATGGGAACTGTTATGAATCATGATGGTATGGGAACTGTTATGAATCATGATGGTATGGGAACCGTTATGAATCATGATGGTATCGGAACTGTTATGAATCATGATGGTATGGGAACCGTTATGAATCATGATGGTATCGGAACCGTTATGAATCATGATGGTATGGGAACCGTTATGAATCATGATGGTATCGGAACCGTTATGAATCATGATGGTATGGGAACCGTCATGAATCATGATGGTATGGGAACCGTTATGAATCATGATGGTATGGGAACCGTTGTGAATCATGATGGTATGGGAACCGTTATGAATCATGATGGTATGGGAACCGTTATGAATCATGATGGTATGGGAACCGTTATGAATCATGATGGTATGGGAACCGTTATGAATCATGATGGTATGGGAACCGTTATGAATCATGATGGTATGGGAACTGTTATGAATCATGATGGTATGGGAACTGTTATGAATCATGATGGTATGGGAACCGTTATGAATCATGATGGTATGGGAACCGTTATGAATCATGATGGTATGGGAACCGTTATGAATCATGATGGTATGGGAACCGTTATGAATCATGATGGTATGGGAACCGTTATGAATCATGATGGTATGGGAACCGTTATGAATCATGATGGTATGGGAACCGTTATGAATCATGATGGTATGGGAACCGTTATGAATCATGATGGTATGGGAACCGTTATGAATCATGATGGTATGGGAACCGTTATGAATCATGATGGTATGGGAACCGTTATGAATCATGATGGTATGGGAACCGTTATGAATCATGATGGTATGGGAACCGTTATGAATCATGATGGTATGGAACCGTTATGAATCATGATGGTATGGGAACCGTTATGAATCATGATGGTATGGGAACCGTTATGAATCATGATGGTATGGGAACCGTTATGAATCATGATGGTATGGGAACCGTTATGAATCATGATGGTATGGGAACCGTTATGAATCATGATGGTATGGGAACCGTTATGAATCATGATGGTATGGGAACCGTTATGAATCATGATGGTATGGGAACCGTTATGAATCATGATGGTATGGGAACCGTTATGAATCATGATGGTATGGGAACCGTTATGAATCATGATGGTATGGGAACCGTTATGAATCATGATGGTATGGGAACCGTTATGAATCATGATGGTATGGGAACCGTTATGAATCATGATGGTATGGGAACCGTTATGAATCATGATGGTATGGGAACCGTTATGAATCATGATGGTATGGGAACCGTTATGAATCATGATGGTATGGAAACCGTTATGAATCATGATGGTATGGGAACCGTTATGAATCATGATGGTATGGGAACCGTTATGAATCATGATGGTATGGGAACCGTTATGAATCATGATGGTATCGGAACCGTTATGAATCATGATGGTATGGGAACCGTTGTGAATCATGATGGTATCGGAACCGTTATGAATCATGATGGTATGGGAACCGTTATGAATCATGATGGTATGGGAACCGTTATGAATCATGATGGTATGGGAACCGTTATGAATCATGATGGTATGGGAACCGTTATGAATCATGATGGTATGGGAACCGTTATGAATCATGATGGTATGGGAACCGTTATGAATCATGATGGTATGGGAACCGTTATGAATCATGATGGTATGGGAACCGTTATGAATCATGATGGTATGGGAACCGTTATGAATCATGATGGTATGGGAACCGTTATGAATCATGATGGTATGGGAACCGTTATGAATCATGATGGTATGGGAACCGTTATGAATCATGATGGTATGGGAACCGTTATGAATCATGATGGTATGGGAACCGTTATGAATCATGATGGTATGGGAACCGTTATGAATCATGATGGTATGGGAACCGTTATGAATCATGATGGTATGGGAACCGTTATGAATCATGATGGTATGGGAACCGTTATGAATCATGATGGTATGGGAACCGTTATGAATCATGATGGTATGGGAACCGTTATGAATCATGATGGTATGGGAACCGTTATGAATCATGATGGTATGGGAACCGTTATGAATCATGATGGTATGGGAACCGTTATGAATCATGATGGTGATGGTATGGGAACCGTTATGAATCATGATGGTATGGGAACCGTTATGAATCATGATGGTATGGGAACCGTTATGAATCATGATGGTATGGGAACCGTTATGAATCATGATGGTATGGGAACCGTTATGAATCATGATGGTATGGGAACCGTTATGAATCATGATGGTATGGGAACCGTTATGAATCATGATGGTATGGGAACCGTTATGAATCATGATGGTATGGGAACCGTTATGAATCATGATGGTATGGGAACCGTTATGAATCATGATGGTATGGGAACCGTTATGAATCATGATGGTATGGGAACCGTTATGAATCATGATGGTATGGGAACCGTTATGAATCATGATGGTATGGGAACCGTTATGAATCATGATGGTATGGGAACCGTTATGAATCATGATGGTATGGGAACCGTTATGAATCATGATGGTATGGGAACCGTTATGAATCATGATGGTATGGGAACCGTTATGAATCATGATGGTATGGGAACCGTTATGAATCATGATGGTATGGGAACCGTTATGAATCATGATGGTATGGGAACCGTTATGAATCATGATGGTATGGGAACCGTTATGAATCATGATGGTATGGGAACTGTTATGAATCATGATGGTATGGGAACCGTTATGAATCATGATGGTATGGGAACCGTTATGAATCATGATGGTATGGGAACCGTTGTGAATCTCGTACCTATGATTCATAGTGAGTGAACCCAGGTGCCTCGGTGTGGTAACATAGCTGTTCTGGTGAGGGTGGAGGTGACGGCTACGGACTTACCAGTGAGTTATCATCCATGGCATCATTTTGGACGGGTTTAATGACGTTCAGTCACAACTGCCACACTTGCTTGGTGCTTAACACTCATTCATTTCACGATTTTGGGTTGTTTCCAGCCTATCTATTTTCCAGATTATATTGTTATAATGGCCACTACCTGGACACAGAGTGTCACATAATGAAATAATTATTTAGGGTTAGATTAAGAACAGAGGAACTTGGCAACACTCAAATTGTCACACAACACATACAAAACAGACCCACCGTTATGAATCATGATGGTATGGGAACCGTTATGAATCATGATGGTATGGGAACCGTTATGAATCATGATGGTATGGGAACCGTTATGAATCATGATGGTATGGGAACCGTTATGAATCATGATGGTATGGGAACCGTTATGAATCATGATGGTATGGGAACCGTTATGAATCATGATGGTATGGGAACCGTTATGAATCATGATGGTATGGGAACCGTTGTGAATCTCGTACCTATGATTCATAGTGAGTGAACCCAGGTGCCTCGGTGTGGTAACATAGCTGTTCTGGTGAGGGTGGAGGTGACGGCTACGGACTTACCAGTGAGTTATCATCCATGGCATCATTTTGGACGGGTTTAATGACGTTCAGTCACAACTGCCACACTTGCTTGGTGCTTAACACTCATTCATTTCACGATTTTGGGTTGTTTCCAGCCTATCTATTTTCCAGATTATATTGTTATAATGGCCACTACCTGGACACAGAGTGTCACATAATGAAATAATTATTTAGGGTTAGATTAAGAACAGAGGAACTTGGCAACACTCAAATTGTCACACAACACATACAAAACAGACCCACTCACTTCTACCCAGAACAGATCATACATCTCCAATCGCTTTCACACGACCACCTACTCACAACTCCCATAAGATCGATCGAGGTCAAATTCCTCCTTCTCAAATCACCCAAAGTAGCCCCAGGTAACTCAGGTATTGGTTACCAACTACTCACACAACTCCCCAACAACACAATTAGAGCCATCACCTCCCTCTTCAACGCGGCACTAGCCTCTGGCTATTTTCCCGCGGCTTTCAAAACAGCAACAACCATAATGATTCCCAAACCCAACAAAACCAACAGAGACCCCATGAACTACAGACCCATCAGCCTACTGGAGTCCATTGGGAAGACATTTGAAAGAATTATAAACAACAGACTTAGACAACACCTCACAAACAACAACCTACTCTCACACAAACAGTTTGGCTTTCACCAACATCGCTCCACACAAGATGAACTCAACATCATTACGAACTACATAAGAAACAACACGCGGCCACGCAAAATGACCGCACTATTCACAAAAGATGTTGAAAAAGCCTTTGACACCGTGTGGCACGATGGATTGAGGTACAAACTAAGCACCCAATTCCAACTCCCACGCCCCACCATTAAGCTCTCTCTAACTATCTTAGCAACAGAAAAACCCGAATCAAATACAGAAACACTTACTCAAACTACTTCTTCCTTAATGCCGGTGTACCCCAAGGCTCCGTGCTGGCCCCCACTCTCTACACACTCTATTCAAATGATCTTCCCAATCCGATACACCCGGACTCCATCACTCTCCAGTATGCAGATGATGTCACACAGCTAATCAGAGCCAGAATCCTCACTCACTTAATCAATAGAGCCCAACAGGAAATTGACCACGTATCGCTCTGGGAGTTAAAATGGAGGATTAAAACAAATCCTGCAAAATCCAACATATCCTACTTTAATGTACGTCAGAGATACAACATAACTAATGTCTACCTACACTCCCAAATACACCGTCAGGCGCCCATTCCTATCTCAAACACCAACATTGTCCTGGGCCTAAACTATGATGTACACCTGAGAATGAACCACCATCTACAATCCAGGGCGGCTATCGCGAGAGCGGAGCTCGCGAAATTGTATAGATTCAGAGAGGCGCAATTCAAAACCAAATTGCACCTCTACAAGGCATTAATACGACCTCTTATCACATACGCCCCATCAGCTCTCGAACTCGGAGCCAAATCCAACATCCGTGCACTCCAAGTCATCCAGAACAAAGCTCTACGTTGGATTTTTAACATCAAATGGCACGAGTTCGTCAGGAACACAGTACTTCACGAGAGAGCACGAATCCCTCCTCTAAACATCTACTGGAGGGAACTGTTTGAAAGACAAGTAGAGCGATTTCAAATTCATCACACGCACTGGATTGATTACTTCAACAATCTCCTGGGAATAGACCACCCAGGTAACATGTTCAATATACAACGTGAACAACATCCAATGCCAATATATTAACGAACTAAAAACCTCTATAGATCTTACTGCTAAGTCCATGGAGGAAGAGTCTTGGTAACATCAGTGGCCATCAGTCAGAAATTTGATCCATCTCCTCGAATTTAAAAAAAAAAGAAAAAAAAAAAAGGCTGGGAACGTCTTGGTAACATCAGTGGCCATCAGTCAGACATCTGATCCATCTCCTAAAAAAAAAAAAAAAAAAAAAAAAAAAAAAAAAACCCTTGGCCTCCGCTCTCATCACCACATTTCTTCCAATGCAAGCTGGGTTGAGCCCTGGCCCTTTTCCTCCCACTAAAATTCACTTCCTCTTACAATTTCTTGCTCTTTCCCCCCTCTCCTTTCCCGCCCCTCCTCGGAAGGGACTTTTCTATCATCATTCATTCATTCCCGCAGTCATGTTGGCAACGCTGGTCACTCGTGATGGCTTAGTCCCGGCGACTTAACTTCCCCCCGGCCGGCTGGGGGGGGGGGGGGGGTCCAATCTGGACTTTTTTTCGCTCTGGATATTTCTTTTTGTCTCCTACTTGTTATCTTAAATAATCAACATAATGTAGATGTTCACCGCAATATAATGATACTGTGTACGCAGTGATATAAAACTGATACAGTATCGATTTGAATTTTAACGACAAAATTGGCGGTCAAAATAGCAACAACCAATGAGGTGTGCGTGTCAGGTAGCCGGCCTGGAGGGAAGTGGAGTCGGCCGGTTATGGTAGTAGTGTTGCCAACATGACTGCGGTATAGCTATAGGTAATGATAGACTTTACGTTTGTCTTACACAACAACACAGAGCCGGGCCCCCGGGGAACTGAGTGAGTCTTTACCTTTCCAAGGTTTCTGGGAATCGAGACTAAACACTGGAGACTGAATTTATATCCCTCATACATCAGTATTATAAGGATCCGTTATACTGCTTCCAGCAATTAGAGAGAGAGAGAGAGAGAGAGAGAGAGAGAGAGAGAGAGAGAGAGAGAGAGAGAGAGAGAGAGAGAGAGAGAGAGCCTGATGGGGTTGTGTGATTAGAATAACCATACAGGACGAACAGGAACATTAGTTTATTGCAGTAACATGACAAATTAACCTTAATTACATCTAATGTGACCTTCATCCCCCAGCCACGGCCATCAACAACTTGGTGAATCCTTGTGGCAACACAATGGACGAAGTTTGTGCATAAAGAGAAGAATGACACAACAATACCAGGCATTAGAAGCCTGCCATATGTAGGATAACCAGACTTACATTCTCTCGAAGGCCACACAATGAGGGCTCATGTGATACAGGTTTAGAAAAGCAGGTTTGTTGATTGATACAGACCAGACCTTAGATTTTAGCCTGACAACAATGAACCTTTATTACCATGAATTTCCATATGACAACAAACAAACAGAGAAAAAAAGATCAATACCTGGCCATAGATATGTCTCAAGATATCTTGCTATATATAAAGATTGTAAAGATCAATATATGACCATAGATATGTCTCAAGATATCTTGCTATATATAAAGACTGTAAAGATCAATATCTGACCATAGATATGTCTCAAGATATCTTGCTATATATAAAGACTGTAAAGATCAATATATGACCATAGATATGTCTCAAGATATCTTGCTATATATAAATACTGTAAAGATCAATATCTGACCATAGATATGTCTCAAGATATCTTGCTATATATAAAGACTATAAAGATCAATACCTGGCCATAGATATGTCTCAAGATATCTTGCTATGTATAAAGATTGTAAAGATCAATATATGACCATAGATATGTCTCAAGATATCTTGCTATATATAAAGACTGTAAAGATCAATATCTGACCATAGATATGTCTCAAGATATCTTGCTATATATAAAGACTGTAAAGATCAATATATGACCATAGATATGTCTCAAGATATCTTGCTATATATAAAGACTGTAAAGATCAATATCTGACCATAGATATGTCTCAAGATATCTTGCTATATATAAAGACTATAAAGATCAATATATGACCATAGATATGTCTCAAGATATCTTGCTATATATAAAGACTGTAAAGATCAATATATGACCATAGATATGTCTCAAGATATCTTGCTATATATAAATACTGTAAAGATCAATATCTGACCATAGATATGTCTCAAGATATCTTGCTATATATAAAGACTGTAAAGATCAATATATGACCATAGATATGTCTCAAGATATCTTGCTATATATAAAGACTGTAAAGATCAATATATGACCATAGATATGTCTCAAGATATCTTGCTATATATAAAGACTGTAAAGATCAATATATGACCATAGATATGTCTCAAGATATCTTGCTATATATAAAGACTGTAAAGATCAATATATGACCATAGATGTGTCTCAAGATATCTTGCTATATATAAAGACTGTAAAGAGAATCAGAGATAAAACAGAAGTAATGAAAAGTAGATTACTTGTGTTGATGGTAAGGACAAGTAGGGACTTCATGACAACATGATGAAGGTACTGTAACAACCAATGATTTCTAATATTTCTATGATGAAATAAACTAATATGTATTTGTCTTAGTTAACTGGGTTGGCTATCGGGAATGATTTATAAATTGAACACAATCATATCAGTCAGAGTTAACCAAACCTCTGCTGGACCATTGCGGTGTGTAGGAAGCAATTTCTTCCCCATCCAAAACATTAATGATGAAGAGGTAATTCTTGGCTATTATAGTGAACAACTGAAAATAATGGCAAGTCACTTGTTCAAGCAGGAGTCTGGCATCTACGTCAGGTACTCAGTATAAGTCATCATTGATTTTCATCTTTGCACACATATTTACAATCAATTCTGATTATTTCATTTTGCGTAGGTCATGAAAAATCCATGTTCCCACCATATTGTTCAGATGTGACTGTTGCTCTGCTGTTATAAGAACTGCCTCACATATGCACAAGTGGAGTGAGTGGATAATATCTGGACGTCACAGAGAACTTAAGGATAATACACAAAACTATTCTTCCAGCATCTTCATCTGAAATCTAACACTGAAGCCAAGTACTTTGTGGGAAACACATTATGACGGATCTTCTGTTATTTGTTTAGCTTCTTCTTTCCTTCTCTTTCCCTTTCCATCTTCCTTTGTGTCTTTTCTGACCCCTGATACATCTTCATTAATCACAGTCTCTCTCTCTCTCTCTCTCTCTCTCTCTCTCTCTCTCTCTCTCTCTCTCTCTCTCTCTCTCTCTCTCTCTCTCCACTTCTCACATAACATGACAAGACGTAACTCACGCATTAGTTCTTCATAACTCTGGATTTTCCAGCAGTGATCGCCAGCTACGCGTTATATCTGCTGCATTCTGGTCAAATCTTGCCAACACTCGTCAGCCTCAAGACAAAACACAATTAAACCTTTATTAATCATCGTTAAAGGAAGTGAAAACTCGACCTACACTTGGGAAAATCACTGACTAATATTCCTTTTATCAAACCTCAGTTGCCATATCCAGGTGTCTCCAGCTCCTGCCTCAGTTGCCATATCCAGGTGTGCCAGCTGCTGCATCAGTTGCCATATCCAGGTGTGTCAGCTGCTGCCTCAGTTGGCAGGTGTTCTCAGCGGATGAGGTCACGCCGGAGAGAGACTGAGCCAAGACAATTTAGGAATGTTGTGTTTACTACAAAGCAACATGAAGCACTTCTGTAGAACTCAAGCTACCAAGGTTAGTCATCATTCACATTTTCCTTATTGCATCAACATAATTATACATTTTTGCTAAAACCTTTTATGGATATTGTATTATATTTTCACACCATATGTCTAAGTGCTACGTAATAGGTGACTTATTAATTATACAATTAAATGATAACTGTGTATGACATAATATTAATATAAGGTACTTACTTAACATACAGAACTAACATACACTTTATATTTTTGGATAAGTGTGTTATTGTCATTTCCAATTTGATGTGCAATCATTTCGTCCAGTATATACAACCTGGGGTTATGTTCTCCAGCAGTCATACACGGACGGTGGTGTGATGTGTGGCTTCACGTGTCTGGCTGCTGCACACACAACATGGCCAATCCTTCTGCATGTCTTCTGCTGGTATTTGTATATCTATAAAGACAGTCTTAATGGTGCTGGACTTAGGCGTAATAATCATAGCTAGGCTCCCGTTACTATATGTATTCCTTTTATAATAAACAAAATAAGAAATATAGGAGAATGTTCGTGACCGGTGTTGGGAGGAGACCATATACTGTTCACCAGCCTTACGTATACAAGAGGTGTGAGGGACGGGTCGTCAACACAGCTGAGGATGATACAAACAGTGGCAGTTTGTTGTCTGAAACGTTTCAAGTGAGCAGTTGCAAGGTGTGGTAATGGTGGTCAGGCGGGCTGTTCCTTGTAGCTCGCTAGTTAGCCCAGAGTTGAACGAGGCGGAGCTCAGTAGTGTACCTTTGTCGTGTGTAATGACTGGATCATCTCTGCCACGTGAAGCAATCTACTAATCAACAGTTATGGAGTCAGGATTCATATATGACAACAAATAGTTAGATAGATTGTTGTTAGATTGGGCAGGTGTTCGCCCGACATGGGCCCTTGTCTTACGACAGCCCGTTCTCAGAAAGTCTGTTTACTGTACAGTTATGTTATTGTTAGAGTCACCAGCAGGTCTCCTCGTAGCAGTTATCTACTGTCGTTGTCACACTAGTGAGGTCTTCACCTACCTGTTGTTTGTTGTCGTTGTTAGATTTTCTAGGTTTACATCCTACATCTAGAGTCTGGACGGCCCCTTCTCTGATCTTGCCTAACAGGTAATTTCTAGTTTACAGATTCGTCAGGTCCTTGCCTGGCTCGGGCCCTCATCATACGGGCTCTATAACACGTATGTTTTATTATCTCTGAATTTACAGCTGTCAACAAATAAAGTTCGTTAACCAGAATCTGTACCGTACGGAAAAGCAAACAAATAACAAAATTTGCAAGATGATAACAGTCGATATTAGCCATCAGCAGGTAAGGTCATCAAGCCGCACCATACATACGTCAGACAGTAACATCAGTTGTATAACAGGATGTATATATGTGGTTGGATTTAAGGGCTATCACCTAAAGGTCATGAAGCCAGAATGTGAACCATAAGTTCAACATAAAATGATCGTCCAGGTCCAGCAGGTAGCTGCATATAAAGCTATGAATGTCTGTCTTGATTACTGACTGCGTAGAGGGAAGGGTTTGGGTAGGAAAGGAATTCGGGAGGAGTATTTTGAGGGGTTCTCGAGAGTTTGATGAGTAGGGACACAAAAATAGTCCTTCTCAGGAGGAGGGTAACAGGTCCTGAGGCTCAGCCCAGGTGATGGTGTGAACAGTATTATTATTACCACACATCACCAGCACACCTTTGATGGCGCTCCTACACCTTCGTGGCTGCTGGACTCCACACAGGAGCAGGGGATGATGGCACATATCTATGAAGCAAAAAGGTTTTCGATGAGACTGTGCTATTTCTTCCCTTCCCTGGTCGATGATACAGCCTTTCCCCAATGTTACTTGTCATTCCTGGTGTAACGACTTACGGGTTGAGTCCGGTAACACCTTTTCAATAATAGTATGTGAGAGAGTGGAGTGACCAGGATGAACAGCGTGTTCTGCACCTCAACTGATTGACTGTATGATAAGAATATAGAGAATTACACACCATATATATCACTTGCAAGGATCAAGCCAGAGATGAAGCATAGATAACTAGAAGGGTAGAATACCTTTACCTGGGATCAGTATCACCTGTGGTAATGGACACACCTTTGTAATGCTTGATCACTTACAACTGATCAACTTTAATACGAAAGTCTTAGGTATTGTCCCTCAGGAAAACTTTTTATAAATATTTATAAAACACATATATATGTTAGATATACACTATCTCTAGAATATATCTTTACCTGGGACGTGTAACACTTGTGTGGATAGACACAACTTTGTAATGCTTGATCCATTACACGATATGAACTTCACTAACGAAGAGTTATACAACGCGTCGTTGAAGAACATTAATCAAATACCTATACAGAATTTTTATGTTACATGAAAGATATTTCTTGATAGTAGTAAACATAAGAAATGGTGACGAAAGAAAAGGGATGTAGAGGTAAATATTTTGTTAAAAAATGAATTGCTCCTGCCTTAAACTAGCTCCTTGCAATGGATTTTGTTTTAGATACCCACAGTAAGATATATTGTGTGATTAATCACTATAAATGTTTATGTTTAACTGATCTTTTATTTCTTATAGTATTTTACTGATTCGGGTTTAAGAACCTTGGTTCTGAACAACCATTATAATGCAACACAATACATATTTATCATAAATAAATCATTTATCACAATAACCATTATGTTTGTACCAGATTCTTTACGTCCTCAATCACGTTTGTTAATATATAAGGAATTTTTCCGCCACATTTCAATACATAACATATATCTACACGTGTGGAAATATATGTATATGTTTTTATAAATTTTTCTTTGGCTTTTATAATCAAAGTGTAAGATATCCGTCTGAAGAAAATACTAGATAATATTATAGGTTATGTGTGTGTGTGTGCGTGTGTGTGTGTGTGTGTGCGTGTGTGTGTGTGTGTGTGCGTGTGTGTGTGTGAGTGCACACAGGAGTGAAAACATATTTTACACTTACAAGGTTAAGAGACGGGGCAACACGAGTGTACAAATCCTTCCTCAAAAGACTCACGTGATAATGATTAAAGTAGTACACACACACACACACACACACACACACACACACACACACACACACACAGAGCGGCGCCCTCAATTTTTGATGTAGATTGATTTCCTATCTTAGTTTCGTCTACGGAATTCTACATCTTCAGTTCAGCACACCATTGTGGTAATGAAGGGAAAGTCACCACATTTACAAGCCGAGTGCACGTAGCTTATCCCACCTCGTTAGAGAGAAAACTCACCTGTATTTGAATTAATGAACGGGAACAGAGGAGACCAAATTTATTACACATTTATTATACAACTATACAATTTATATTATATACATTACCACATTTCCTGCACTTTCCATCACAATTTTGCTGAGGTTATAACCTTGTAGTTACCATTACCTTACAACCTTAAGGATGGTGGTCTACAACACCTCTAGATTGATGGAGAAAACGAAAAGTTTCGTTTTACTATTAAGACCACAGAAATACGGTAATTCCACTTCACTACCACTAACTACTAGTTATTTTACTTGTTGATTTTCACGGCTAAGATTTTCATCCTCTGAGCGAAGCCATACAATAATCGTCCTTATCTACTCTGAGCATTGGATAGCCTCCTGATGATCAAGGTTGCTGTTTTGGTTGTCCGTTTCCCTTGTTACTGGTGCGCCTCACTGCACACCTTACATGAGTGCCTTCCACAGTATTAGGGACAGCTGCTGGGCCTCACTGTAGCTACTTCTGGGACGGTTGCCAATCTTCCTCGTATTCCCTCATGACCACAGCGCCAAACCGACTCCCGCCATCAGGCCGAGACGCACAAACATTTCTGACAAAATTGAGACAACCGCTTTCGCGTCAGTTTTGACACCAAGTGAATTTCTACGACAATTACGTTCAAGATGCTTGGTTTTTCGTTCATGGATTGAACAGAAGCAACCAACGATGGTTGCTACTGCCCAATCCATGAAGTCCCCCCCACCACGGAAAGGTAACCAAGCTTCGGGGGGGATGGGTGTTTACCCTGACGCCAACGGAGAAACTCAATACAATATTTTTATTATAACTTTCCTTAATCTTGAAAAATGAATCAATCAGAGGGAAGAATAGCCCCACTCATATGAAGATTGGCTAACCGAATGTATATAGTTGTCAGTCCTTCTAAAACTTGTATATTTTCGATCATTAGAGCATCCATCTATTCATCTCATATAAGTGTTGCTAGGACAGTTGTCTATTAGTGCAGAGATCTTTTCCTCGGTAAAGAAAGTGTAGCCGGACTCCGCCCTCATGAGGTTACTGCACGACAGCAAAGATCACCCTTTGGTAGGCTGTACTATAGGCAGCACAGCTCCGTCAAAGATCTCACTCCATAAGTGAACTTATATAGTTTCCTTTTTTAACATTTTGTCTTGTCTATAAGGAAATCATCAGTTCTTCTCCAGTGAAAGCAAAAAATCATCGAGAAATTCATTTGCTTCCTCAATATCAGGATCTTGTGGCTCTGTGTGGGGGACGGGGCTGGTGGGCTGTGTGTCTGGCTGTGTCTGGAGAGCGGGGCTGGTGGTCTCTGTGACTGGTTGTGTCTGGGGAGCGGGGCTGGTGGTCTCTGTGACTTGCTGCGTCTGGGAAGCGGGGCTGGTGGTCTCTGTGACTGTCTGTGTCTGGAAAGCGGGGCTGGTGGTCTCTGTGACTGGCTGTGTCTGGAGATCAGGGGAAGTCTTGGGTATAAATTTCAATATACTGTGAGCGATATCGTCTCTCAACCGATTCCTCTCGATCTTCTCTTGCACGGCCTTCATGATACGTTTGGGCGGCTTTCTCCATTTTCTTTGCATTTCAGTTGGTGATCCTGCGCCATCGAGCCACATGATACCAGAATAGTATCGTTCCTGTTTCCCAACGGGTCCAATCTTGGTGTCACACATGATGCCGAGGGAACCCAAATGGCGGCCGATGTTTACGTTGGAAGCCACGGGCTCGTTATGTATCTTGCAGTAACTTTCATACCGTTGCTGCAGCTCTTTCCTGCTGATAAGGTACCGCTTCATAGTAATAGTCTTTCCCTTCATTTGAACGAAGGTATTCATGAAACTAACAAAGGAAGCCTTTCCTTTGTAATCCCGTTTGTAGTAACAGAAAGCCATTGAAGACGTGGATTGGGTCAGGCGAAGTTACACAGACTAACAAGACAGTCCTATAAATCAATGGTCCTGTATCAGCACTGAACTCGAAATACGTCAGAACGATAATTTCAACCCAGGGCTGGAGGGCCAATTGATGATATTCTCACGTCTTGCTCAACCAAGTAACCTCGGTTAGACCTTGTTTATATTCAAATATAGTAAAGTTAATATAGTGAAGCTTGATGATTCTATTCATATGTAAGTTGCAATGTAGTTTGTATATATATATATATATATATATATATATATATATATATATATATATATATATATATATATATATATATATATATATATATATATATATATATATATTCAATAATGGATGGAACTTGGCTCCTAAGGTGATTTTGTTGTTGGAGTGGGACCTCCAGCCATTTTGTCCACCTTTTACCTTTCTAGACATGTGGTGGTGCATTGGGTAGTGTGGCAACCTTCGTCTTCATCTTTTTGGGTGCAGGCTTGGAAACCTCGTGGAGTAGTTGTGGGGTTTGCTTCTTTGCTGCACCCGACATAGCCATCTGGGTGTAGCTATCTACCCGGGCTGGTGGGTCAGCCACCATAGCTACACGCTCACTCGGTACCTGAGCTGGTGGACGAGCAGCCTTCCTTTCTTCCATGGCTACAGTCTGCCTAACGACCTGGGGTTGTGGAGCAGCCATCCTTACTACCACCCAGGTTGGTTGGGCAGCCTTCTTTCGTTTCTTTGCTACACCCTTCTGGTTGGGCTGGTTGGGCAACCTTCTTTTTCCTCTTCTTCGATACAACCTGCCAACCGAATTCGTCTGCTGGTGGGTCCGTTTCTTTCATGGATACAACCTCTGTAGCCACTTGGGCTGGCCGGTCAACCTTCGGTTGTAGGTAAAAGTATATATATAGAATAATGTGGTTATCATCAGCAGCCAGAGGCCATTCCTCCCTCCTTGCCTGCAGAGTTCTTGATTTTCTGGAAAGTTCTACGAGATTCTGGTAAGATAAATACCATTGAGAGGACGTTGTTAGGGGACAGTCAGGTTCAGTTTAGAGTTGGTTGTGGGATGGTTCTTTTACTGTGTCGTATCAGCCAGATGGGTATTTCTTTTCACAGTTTTCGTTAAAGTTTGTTTTCTAGAAGCATAATCTAGAGCACTATTTTCCATATGTTTATCATTTTTGTTGTTATAGTTTCATTATCATCATTAGTTTTGTTATTGTTGACTTTCAGATATTTGATGTTATGTTTGTGACTCCCGTGGAAGAGTCTGACATCTTGCTAGAAGACTTTCTGGTCACAATATTTCTGCACTGGGGAGTTGATCGTATTCTTTTATTGCAGGTTTTGTTATTATCTTGCTTTACATTAAGGTCTACTGGAGGTTTTCCCAATGCTGGTTGAACATATGTCCAGCAACAGGAGATAGCGTAAGATACAGTATTGATGAAACTTATCTATCTATATACCTATCTAAATATCGCTCTATCAATCTATCAATCTAACTATCTATCTATCTATATATCTATCTATCTTTATCTGAAATTCAACAATAATAAAATCATTGATATATAAAGTATAACAACGTCCTCTCAATGGCAATTATCTCACCAGAATCTTCTAGAACCTTCCAGAAAACTATGAACTCTGCAGGCAAGGAGGGAGGAATGGTCTCTGGCTATTGATAAAACCATATCATTCCATATATATATTTATATATACATATTTATGTATATATATGAATATATAACGTACAGAATAATGCGTCCATTATCAGTATCGAAGAAAACTGAAAAGATGAGGTCCCACCGAGATTCGAACTCGGATTGCTGGATCCAAAGTCCAGAGTGCTAACCCTTACACCATGGGACCTGATAAGAAAAGATGTGATTTCATCTAAATGTTTTACATATAATCAACCAGAGGCCATTCCTCCCTCCCTGCCTGCAGGGTTCAAGGTTTTCTAGAAGGTTCTCGAAGATTCTGGGTAGGAACTGCCATTGAGAGGACGTAGTTATACGTATCATTAATGATATTGTTGTTGACTTTCTGATTAAGAAAGATAGATAGATAGATAGATAGATAGGTAAAAAACAGATGTTAGATAGATCGATAGATACGTAAGGCTGTATATGTCAATTTTCACAGAAATCATTGATATCTGCGTTATTCTGCAAGAAATACATGTACATGGATGTAGTGATGATATGGGTTAGGTATAAGACCAGTCGTGTTGAGATTGTAGTGAATGTGACCATTGACTTCAACCTTAATTGTGTAGTGAAGATAAAGTTGTAGTGAAGATAAATCTTGAAGTGACTCATAAGGTTGTTGTGAGTACAAGGATGCATCGTAAATGAGTACTTCCTACCTGAAAGTCAACAA
Source organism: Panulirus ornatus (assembly GCF_036320965.1). Lineage (NCBI taxonomy): Eukaryota > Metazoa > Arthropoda > Malacostraca > Decapoda > Palinuridae > Panulirus > Panulirus ornatus. The sequence continues at coordinate 1,459,833 of NC_092235.1, forward strand.
TTACAAAATTGATCAAGTATAACAACATCCTCGGACAACCAACTACAAACACCAACCATAGAGTGAACCTGACTGTCATCTAACGACGACCTCTCAAAGGTAATGATCTTACCAGAATCTTCGAGAACCTTCTAGAAAACCTTGAACCCTGCAGGCAGGGAGGGAGGAATGGCCTCTGGTTGATTATATGTAAAACATTTAGATGAAATCACATCTTTTCTTATCAGGTCCCATGGTGTAAGGGTTAGCACTCCGGACTTTGGATCCAGCAATCCGAGTTCGAATCTCGTTGGGACCTCACCTTTTCAGTTTTCTTAGAAACTGATGATAGAACTGAGCCATAGATTTTACCTTCGATGGACATATATTTCTTACGTCCCACCATTTTATTTAAGTATGAAGATCTCACGGCAGAGAGGAAACATGTGATATTCAAAATTAAAAGCCGCAATTGCCCTCATGGTAATGTTCGACATGTTTGCAGACAGATGACACAGACATGTGAGAAGTTAGACAAATATGGACGTTCCTGGTTGCTGTATAGCCTAGGTTTATTATCACTTGTAATGAAGGAGAAATTTTGCACATTATTCCACACCTTTTTATTTAGGCTAGGCTACGCTAGGATGACTAGGGTCCATAACGTAACAGAGCTGGGAAATGCATCATATCGGATCTGTATTTGTGCAAAATGGCGCAAGTTTGTGGAAGTGATTTACGCAATGCCGGAGAGAATCCACCTCCACCAGAAATAATGTCTCAGACCATACAATATCTGCTGTTGGACGAGCAGGGGACATTAGACCAATATATTCCTGTAGTTTACTGCTCTTCCCAAACACGCAGCAAGACATTCGTAAAAGCGTTAAACTGAACTTTTCCATTGGTTTTCATATCTTTAATTACTTACACCAGTTCCAACATATGGAAAAAATCATTTGAGAAATCAGAAATTATTTGCCTATAAAAAGCATTTTGATCGATCGTACCAAATATTCAATTATTTCTGTACCCGACAAAATATTCAGTCACTCCTATATCCAACATTTTTCCTGCTGGCTGGTGCCGTTAAAGTCATATGGTAATTTACCGCAATTAGATTATAGATATATTCATCTATATGGAATGGCTCAGCGTGAAGAAACATATATATTTTCACTAAATCCTCCTCTTCACTACACTCCCATCTTCACTACATAGTTCTAACACAACATCTTGACTACACCATTGTATGACCACATTATCATATCATTGTGTTCTTATCTTCACCACAGCCTCGGCAAAATTGATGTTTTCTTTACACATCAGGGTAGATGGCCATCTTTATGATGACAGAGAACACACATAACTTATTAAACCACTTATCTTTAGTCACTTTAATCTAATTTTTGCTGATAAAAACGAATTATAATGACAATCCTTGTGTTCTGTGACGGGACATTGCACGGGTGAAGGAAATGTTGTCAGGCACATGTATTAAACTATTGAGAAATAAACTTAACTGTATTAAAGTATTGACTTCACTATATTAGACTTCTCTATATTAAGCTATGCTAGGATATGATCAGTTCCCAGGTTATATAAGGCGGGAGCCGGGACCGAGAGCATCATTTGAGCTGTGACCTCTGTCGAGTGAACATCTCTGCTCCGCCTTGCAAGCTCCCTCAACCTTTCTCGAACACTTCAATATAATAATGTTCACCAAGGAAGTAGGACGATCCTCCTTTGTCCAGGAGATGGAATTTGAATATGTCCATGTATTTGACATGGGCTATGGCTGTGTGGACATGGAAGTGGAATACCCAGACGTGGAAGTGATGGATGGAGTGGAATTTGGCTGTGTGGATATGGAGGTGGAATACCCAGACGTTGAAGAGATGGATGGAGTGGAATTGGTGGAATACCCGGACGTGGAAGTCATGGATGGAGTGGAATTTGGCTGTATGGATATGGAGGTGGAATACCCAGAAGTGGAATTGGAGGAAATGGAATATGGGTGAAGCTGGTATGAACGCCATATGGATTTGGTGAAGGTTGACCTCGTAATGTGTTGACGTAAAATAGGTCAACCACTGTGACCATGTGGCGGGGAGGGCCACATCCACCAACCAAGAAGCGAGCCCCACCACGGAGAAGTATCCTGGCTGCATCCACGTACTAGAACCACCGCGGGATTGCCGTCATCCAGTAACCCTGCTATGCCTCCTACAAGAAGGCACTTCTTGCCGACGTGACACCACTTTCCGTCAACGGTCGCTGTGCAAAAGTGAAACCTCACCGTCCCACTGATGCTGACCAAGTGACCTCGCCCACTCAAGTGGCACTGCAGCCCACACGCCCTACCAGACCCACCATCCATGAGGAAATGCAGCCCACCCCACTTGTCAGGCCCACCTTCAGGGAGACATGGCAGGTCTCAAGACCTGTCAGGCCCACTATTCAAGACCGACTTGGTCCCCCAACACATGTCAGGCCCAGCGTTCTAGACCGACTGGGACCAAAAACACATGACAGGTCCTACGTTACAGACCGACTGCACTCCGCACCACGTACGGGCGTTAAAAGGCGTGTCGAGATGACACACGCTCCCCGTGCCAAAAGATTCAGTTGGTGAGGAACCGGAGTTCTTTCTTCCTGCTGGTGCTGCAGGAGAACACGGCCCTAGAGTGGACACTGGAGGTGTGTTTGTGTTTGTGTTTGGGTTATCACTGAGGAACCAACACCAAGACAACTTTAGTTTGGCCTCGCCAAGGATTACGTTAATCTAGCGGAAGTCTGGCTTTCTCCCAGTAGTGGATGACACATAATATCTACATAGGGACGTTGAAAAACAAAGAAAAAAAAATGGGAACATTATCCCGTCCCCCCCAAAAATACATAGATTTACAGGGATAATATCCTTCGTCTTCAAAGAAAAAATGAAACTCTTCCGACGCTACCGTGCCTTCCATAAAGCAACCCTCAAAGAAATCACTTTCTACACAATGAGCAAGGATTCGGTTAGCCAATCTTCATATGAGTGGGGCTATTCTTCCCTCTGATTGATTCATTTTTCAAGATTAAGGAAAGTTATAATAAAAATATTGTATTGAGTTTCTCCGTTGGCGTCAGGGTAAACACCCATCCCCCCCGAAGCTTGGTTACCTTTCCGTGGTGGGGGGGACTTCATGGATTGGGCAGTAGCAACCATCGTTGGTTGCTTCTGTTCAATCCATGAACGAAAAACCAAGCATCTTGAGCGTAATTGTCGTATAAATTCACTTGGTGTCAAAACTGACGCGAAAGTGGTTGTCTCAATTTTGTCAGAGATGTTTGTGCGTCTCGGCCTGATGGCGGGAGTCGGTTTGGCAACCGTCCCAGAAGTAGCAACAGTGAGGCCCAGCAGCTGTCCCTAATACTGTGGAAGGCACTCATGTAAGGTGTGCAGTGAGGCGCACCAGTAACAAGGGAACCGGACAACCAAAACAGCAATCTTGATCATCAGGAGGCTATGCAATGCTCAGAGTAGATAAGGACGATTATTGTATGGCTTCGCTCAGAGGATGAAAATCTTAGTATACAAGCTAGGCTTTTAAAGTGTTTCAAATCTATGGAGAATAAACAAAAATCTATGAAATTATTTCTTATAATATAGTAACCTGTAATGAGGTTAGTGATTTTGTATATTTTATGCAACCTACGTTAACAAAGTTGATCAGGGAATTGGCCAGATATATATATATATATATATATATATATATATATATATATATATATATATATATATATATATATATATATATATATATCATCTTGGTGTATGGGAAGGCCATATGGGAGATGGAGAGAGAGGCAGGAGCAGGAGAGAAATGATCAAACCTTCCCGCTTGTTCATAGTTGCTGCCTGAAATTTGTCTTCTGATAGTTCTACAGTTTTTGTTTGTGTTTGTTATACTAATTATTAACATAAGAAAATTGTAATATAATGATTAAAGAAAATTATAGTAATATAATTTAGAATTGTTATAGGTCAAGATTTGTACGTGAAGCGGAAGACCAAAATATAGTACGGGTCAGCCATTCGTGAGTGTAAGCGACAGCTATTGATAGTTACTGGCTTTAATTTATGATCATTTATGATATCTATTTTTTACTTTTGTGTTAGCTGTTTTAAGTATTTGTTTTGTTTGCAGACTAAAACTTCTCTTATATGTTATTGTTTCTTGGGAAATTCTAGTTAATCGAGACGTTCATAAAGAATTATTTTTGGTCAGTTTGTTTTGTTTGAACAGACATGCATGGTGGTAAGGGACAGAATAAAAGTTACGGTTTGTTTATATTTGTTATTATTGATTAGTACTTTTCTTTTCATTTCTAACATTAGCTGTTTAAAGTGTTTGTGTTGTATTTAGACAAAGTTCATTTTCAAATCTTATTGATTACCACATGAAAGCTAGGCTCTATAAGTGTCAAGTAAACAATATGTGATATTTTGAGTTAAGTCGAGGTGCTATTTACCACTGGCGTTTAGATATTTGGGACCCTTGGGGATAGATTTGCCAAGATTATCACGGCCAAATTGACTGGATGGCAACCTAGAAGCTAGGCAGAATTGGATATCATAAAAACCCTAAACAGTCGGTGGTTCCTGGGGCCTACCCTCCATCCTCTTGTAACTACGCTGCTGATTAGCATTTTGTTCTTTATATTTTTCAGATGAACAAGACACTTCTGCATCTCTGTAAAGTTAAGGACTCATTGAAATTAATTCATCAGATATTATCTGCAGTAAAAGGTAAAGCTGACAAGTTACTTTGCTCTTCTTCATAATGGGTCTCCCCTGATGTTTTCAATTAATGTTTAGCCTAAATTTTCCATTCGCACTGATATATTTGGATGGTGTACGCAGACTGTAATTTGAAAGGAATGGCCTCGCTGAGCCCCAAGATGACCCTGTTTAAAAGAATACTTTTATTGTGAAGTAAAAATGTCGTACAAGATGTAAATCATTTCCAAAGCTTTTCTCTTTTCCTCATGTTGCCACATTAAAGTATTTAGTTGAGCTAGTTTGTTTTTCCTTGAAACTGCATGAAATATTCATATGTGTGTAACTATGATTATTCCATTGATAATTTTATTTCATGGATTTTCCATGCTTTATGCTGATATCTATCTTCTTGTGTTTAATTATTTCATTCTGGTACCAGTTTTCACAACACATTATGTACTTTTGATTCTTATGTTTGGACTCCAGTTTATTCTTGCATTATGGCTTCACCAGTCTAGCGACAACAAAATTGGGTGTAATATTACTAATCCATGTAAACTGTTTCATTGTTTATCTTTGCTATGTACTGTACACCTCCAGTTGCCTTTTTTTTGTACCTTGCATCAAACCAATAATTTTCATATGTATTCCTCTCAGTGTTATTGTTTACCAGTAAATTAGTTTATGTACATGTTTGCAGTCAGTTTTGTGTTTAAGGTTATTATATTTTTATCCTGGACATTTTAGTGTTGTGTTTTCCATATGTTATCTTCAGCTTCTATGTTAGAGGCTATTTTTGTTTCTTATTTGATATATTATATATGGAGAGTCTTCCTACGATCATAACATTATGTTTGTATTAAACCATGTTCACAGCTGACTGCCACTGTGGTGTTGTGTGTTTTAGTTATCAGTTTTGTTTCTTGAATTAGACCATCGTTGGGATATTGATTTAATGCCATATTTCTACTCCTTGTATATTTCGACATGAAGGATATTATATGGGAAATCTATACTGCCATAACCTTAACAACAATATTGTTTTCCTTTAGTAAGCTTAACAATATTATTTTTCCTTTAATGAGCTTAGCAATATCTTTTTCCCATTGGTGTGATAGACAATATTTTTTTCCCTTTACCATTGCTCTTACTACGTCTCTTCAGAAAACTAGTATAAAAATGGTATTTTCACTTTCAAAGTAATGTAATGACATAACGACTAAAAGATCTGATAACATACCAACCTCTTTAAAGCTAACAGGTGATCAATTTGAGACCTCTCATTCACTGGTGTAAAGTTAATTTTTGTGCAGTGTGTTATTGAAGGTTAAACTCAGGCATCTGAAGAATTCACACATATGTTAACTATAGGGAGGTAATGGCCAGGTCATCTAACCACTAACTTCAGCTTATGACATGTGTTCATAGTGCCAATTATATCAAAAAGCACTACTACAATTTATGCTTTAACTGCAGTCATTGGTATCACCTCCGCTGTACATCACTGTCATCCACTGGAGACTACTCAGAACACTGGACGTACAGCAACCATTCAGAAATAACTTACAAAACTCCGTCACAAACACCTTCTCCTCGAGCACAAATTTCCAATAAACAGCATTACAGAATGTGCATTTTCAGTCTTCACAAATAGATCATTCTACGCCACAGAACTGCAATGACAAACTAAAGATTTTGCAATTCGGTGCTAGTAATGATAAGAACAAATACACAGAAATTCACAGCTAATTAAGAGAATGCAGTATCCTTGTAGCACTCATCTAAGAAGCTAGTCTCGCATCCAGATCTCACAGCTGTAAGAAATAACAGACAAGGAGTAGGTACTCATAACACTTATCCACCAAACCATAATTTTCTCCACAACTGACACCATACAACAGCTCACAGACAACAAGAATATCCTATAAACACAGTACTAGGTGCAAGATAATCAACATCTGCATACCTCCTCACTCTACATACCCCATAAGATACACTACCCAACAGCAGAACCTCGGTAAGATGCTCCCATTATTAAAGATTTGAATGTCCACTTTGTTCAGCATTCACACTTATGATCTCTGAGGTGAATCTCTTCAACTGTAACTTCTCAGTATACTTAACCTATGCAACCAACCAACCAACCAGACTCCCAGTCCACCACCTCCTGCAGCTAACTTTGAAACAACATTCTGCTCACACCAGCATTACAGGGAAGGATGCTACGGCAACCATCCTCTGACCACTTACCCATCCTGAGCACACTCCATCCAGCTCACCCAGTCAATACAAAAGACAGCTACCTGGGTCAGAGGAGTGCAACGTGACGACCACCTGAGTGCTGGATCACTAAACAGGCGTCACTAACCCTCCAGATACCCAGGCGGTTAGTACTGGTAATATACCTCCCTGGTTGTTAGCTTCCTACAAACTACTACCTACTCCCATAAATTACACACATCGTAAAGAAACCACCTTACACATAACCACTCACCATTGATAGAAATCAGAGATCAAATCAATATTCTTAAATAAAACTATCATTAACCTAATCATATAGAGGCAAACAGATAACTGGCACTCCTTCATCAACACAGTGAACCGAAAGACCCACATCACCACTCGTCTCACCAGTCCTCACTCATGAAGCACACCTGACTCATCACAGTAAAATCCATTGTCCCAAAGAACTTACAAACATACTCATGAGATACTTCTCAAAAATTACCCACAAACCAATCTCGCTTTTAAAAAGGAAAGTTGTGAAAAATCTACCCAAAATCCATTCAGAGACAATCGCCCACGTACCCTTCACTCCCACTGATACAAACAGTGCCTTTAAAATCTTAGGGAACTTTCCTCCTACAGACCCTAATAATGTAACAGACTTTCACATGAAACACTATGGTCCATTTGCTAATGGGTTTGGAAGCCTCTCACCAACATGCTCTTGAACTGGCCCAAATGCAGCAGTCACACAACCAGTCTTCCACCACCTAAAACAGTGTTCCTGGACAGAAGTCCCACAGACTTTACATATGCAATGAAAATAGATAATTAAGGTTTGTCGTAGTCATTGATTATGTTAAAATTTCAAGTTTTCTGAGTCTATTTAGCTAAATTTTGTGAGTCTATTTAGCGTATGTGAGCACATTAAAAAAAATGGGTAGTAAGGATAACAATCTGACCTCAACAGGAAATATGTAAACATTGTGTTAGGGATGAATGTTTCACAATCAAAGGTTCAGCTAAGGATTTAAAAACTTCCATTAGTTTCTTATATATTAGATGTCCTCGCTGCTCTGATATCTAGAAACTGTACCTTTGATAGAGGTTATATTTTAACATCCTTTCAGTTCTATGTAGCCCTTAAACTTGCACCTTTAAAATGCATTTTTGTTGCTTAATATTCTGTTTGGTGACTTTCTAAGGCATATTTGAAGGCAAGTCTGCCTCCACATTGATGGATCTATTAGGTCTTGCAGAACAACAGATGCTGCTGTCCTCAAGGCAAATGACCTGTAAGTAGAGAAGGTCAAGAATCATTGTTTAAGCTTGTATTTAAGAGAATTGATATGATATACAGTTTGTTGTGCAACTATGTAGCTATTTTCCTGACAGTGGAAAGTATAATCGGTTTATTTTTCAGAAATCAGTTTGATGAATCCTGCCCTGAGCCCTTGCTTGCTTAATTCAAAATGAAGCGCATTAAGATGTTGCAGCAAATAATGGAGAAGGCTTACACGCACTTAAGCATACAGATGCTTGACTAGGAAGCATCATAATTTCTAGAAACTGCCAATCCCTCCTCAGAAAAGTCAGCAGACCCTGCAGTCTCAGCCATCTTGTTCAGACCAACAACCCAACTATTCCAAGGTCAAACATAAATGAAACTTTTCTCTGTAATGTGAAAATTCCTGCAGCAATGTAGAACTTTCAGAGCTATGTTGTATATGTTCGTGGTAAAGGCTACTTTAAAATGTCATACATGTTGTAGGGGTTTCATATGATGAATCTTTTTTCATGTTCAAAGGAGTAAGTGGTTCTTAAAGTAGTGAAGGAGCCCTTTTTTTCGGTTTCTTTGAGAAAAAAGACTTGTCTGCTACTGCTGGCATCATGCCACGCCTGTTTTATGCTGAACTATCATAACATTGTCATATTGACAGAGCAATATGGAGGCTTTAAATACTATGATTTACTTGCACACATACGGGAATCACTAGCAGGGCGCAGCTGGCTATCTAGTGGTGTGCTCACCACCCAACAGTACCAAATAATTTCCTGTCAAGTGGAAAAATGAAACTCTGATCTAACATTTCTCACAGAAACTGAAAACAAGGTGTAGGGAAATGGAATGACATTGGTCAAAGATAAGAGAAAATGAATTATACTGTAGCATGACAGGCATGAAAGAGCTGGTCTTCAGAAGAGTTAAAACAGAGATTTTATCAGGAATACAATATAAATCTTAAAGTAGAGCTTACAAAAATCCTATAAGGCAACTTGCAATAAGTGTGATCTTAGAGCACATAATAATCACAATCCAACCAGGTGTAGCTCTCAAAAACCAATGAGGTAGCAAAGTTGAATAACAATACAAAGGCTAACTGAACAATGTGCAAAGGTGAATAAAAATAATATTCATGTATAGGATTTTTGTAAGCTCTACAGTAAATTTGATGGAAGGTACTAAATTGTTAAGTAAGGGGAGAAATATTTGTAAATTTTCATTTGTTCGTCAAACACAAAGAACATCATCTACATACCTAAACCAAATTGCATTAGAAGGTAAGATATCCTTTAGTAATTTTGTTTCAGAAAATTCCATATAAAGATTACTTAGTACAGGTCAAAGAGGGTTACCATTGCCATACCAAATTTTTGAGCATAATAATCTCCATTGAATTGAAATACACAGTCTTTTATACACAATTTTATCAGTTCAATGAAATTTGACCTTGAAGCAGGTAAATGAATATCATCCAAGACATCAAATAGATATTCTAAAAGGTCATCAACTGGAACTTTAGTGGAAAGTGAGGAAACATCAAAGCTAACTAGTTTAAAATCAAAATTAACATTGATATTGTTTAGCTTGTTGACTAAATCTACATTGTTCATGATATTAGAATTTGATACCTTACCCACTAAAGGGCTTAATAAAGAAACTAACTATTTTGACAATTCATATGTGATGGAGCCTACTGAACTCACTATAGGTCTTGCTGGAAAATTCTGTTTATGTGTTTTGATAAGTCCATACATATATGGCAATGAATAGGACAAAGATGACAAACTTTTGATAAGAGAGATGTTACCTTTCAACAACAACTTCATTTCTTTATTGAAATGAGAATTAACTGCTTCTAAGGGAGTTTTACTAAGTTTAGAATATGTTGTGTCATCATTTAGATCATTCATTTTAGATAAATAGTTACTTTTGTCTAAAATCACAACAGAGTTAGACTTATCTGCTTTAGTAATATGTATATCCTTGTTTTTCTTTAAGGTGTTAATAGCTCTTATGAATCTTTTAGGGCAATTAGCTTCCACTGGTTTTGACAAACTGGCATACACTAAACCCTTACAGATATTAATTTCATCATTACTTAAATTACTGTATTTTTCTAAATTACAAAAAGACTTTGTGACATCAACACAGCTGGCTTCCCTGTCAGAGCACACAAAACAAACCATAGCCTAATGCACACAAGGAATCTTTATCTAGTTTATTAGATAGGTTTACCACAAAAGATGGGTTTGTGTTCTTGGTCCAGTCGCTGTTTTCAATAAGATGGTCCAACTTACAATTTAGTGACACTTGTAGCCTATTGCATTCTTTCCTTAATTTATCATAGCAATAGTCCAACATCCGGTTCTTCCAGTGTGTCGGTATTGCCATTTGAAAGGCACGTTTCTTCTCTCTTGAAATGCGAAAAGCCTCCTCCATTTCAAGTTTCTTTAATTCAATGTTTTTCTTTAAAATAATATTTTGGAATTGGTCAAATCGTCGACCAGACAGCTGAAACAAACGTTGAGGTAGGACAGATCTTGGCATCATTTGTTCATCAGGGCATTTCCTAAGGAATCCAAATCGTAACTTCAGTTGGTAAGCCTTGATTAGCGATTTGGAGAAAGCAGTAACGAAAGGAGAAAGTCCAGGACAGCTTGTAGAGAAAAAATAGAAGAGCCGTGTGGAATCCATGTTGGAAAGGATCACAGTTTTGCGCGTCATCAAGATATTCCTATGAGTCCACGGGGAAAATGAAACACGATAAGCTTCCAAGTGCACTTTCGTGTATTAATCACATCATCAGGGGAGACACAAGAGAGAAATATGTCAGTTGATATACATCGAAGAGACGAAGCTAAGAGCCATTTGGTAAACATGTGATTGTCCAAAACATACAACGAGCGTTCATAAACGTATCATTTTACAAATTTTATCAACAATAAAGTTATCTAATTTGTATGGACCATCACTAATATTAAGATTACAATTCTTTGTGTACTTAATAATAGAAGATTCAATGATATTCCTCTTGGTAATAGAGTTAGAGTTAATAACTGAGATGGCGTTACTCCAGTCAATACAATGATCATAGTTTTTAACGTGATTAAACAAGGCAGATAAGTCTAACTCTGTTGTGATTTTAGACAAAAGTAATTATTTATCTAAAATGAATGATCTTTTAAATGATGACACAACATATTCTAAACTTAGTAAAAATCCCTTAAAAGCAGTTAATTCTCATTTCAATAAAGAAATGAAGTTGTTGTTGAAAGGTAACATTTCTCTCATCAAAAGTTTGTCATCTTTGTCCCATTCATTGCCATATATGTATGGACTTATCAAAACACATAAACAGAATTTTCCAGCAAGACCTATAGTGAGTTCAGTAGGCTCCATCACATATGAATTGTCAAAATGGTTAGTTTCTTTATTAAGCCCTTTATTGGGTAAGGTATCAAATTCTAATATCATGAACAATGTAGATTTAGTCAACAAGCTAAACAATATCAATGTTAATTTTGATTTTAAACTAGTTAGCTTTGATGTTTCCTCACTTTTCACTAAAGTTCCAGTTGATGACCTTTTAGAATATTTATTTGATGTCTTGGATGATATTCATTTACCTGCTTCAAAGTCTAATTTCATTGAACTGATAAAATTGTGTATAAAAGACTGTGTATTTCAATTTAATGGAGATTATTATGCTCAAAAATTTGGTATGGCAATGGGTAACCCTCTTTCACCTGTACTAAGTAATCTTTACATGGAATGTTTTGAAACAAAATTACAAAAGGATATCTTACCTTCTAATGCAATTTGGTTTAGGTATGTAGATGATGTTCTTTGTGTTTGACGAACAAATGAAAATTTACAAATATTTCTCCCCTTACTTAACAATTTAGTACCTTCCATCAAATTTACTGTAGAAAAATGAAAATAATGGTATGTTACCATTTCTAGATTCCATGATCCATAGACAAGGAAACAAGTTTAAGTTTAGCATATACAGGAAACCCACCAATGTATGCTCATATATCCATTATTACTCATCTCAACATGATCAGTACACCTGCACCCTGAGCCACCGACTCTCGCTCCACTTACAAGAAGGTGGAATCAAACATCATCATGAACAAAAGCATGGAACGAGACTAACGAGGGAGATTATAATGAATAACATCAAAATCATTACTAGTTGTAGTGATCGCAGGAGACTACAGAGATTAGAAGCCATTCACATAAGAGAGGAAGCCCCTGTCATCAACATCCAGACAAACATGACCACAGCCTTATAGCTCTTTGATGGCCCGCCAATAGGACGTAGAGCTGATAATGCCTTGTCAAATTCCCGATTGCTCAGATGTGATTAATTACTGTGTTGTTACAAACATTCCATTATACAAAGGAATGTAAAGGTATCCATACAGCAGTGGACCACTGGGTCACTTCGAGGCTGATGGTGATAGTGGAAGATATCAGGAACTCACACATTAGTGTAGTGGAAGATATCAGGAACTCACACATTAGTGTAGTGGAAGATATCAGGAACTCACACATTAGTGTAGTGGAAGATATCAGGAACTCACATATTAGTGTAGTGGAAGATATCAGGAACTCACACATTAGTGTAGTGGAAGATATCAGGAACTCACACATTAGTGTAGTGGAAGATATCAGGAACTCACACATTAGTGTAGTGGAAGATATCAGGAACTCACACATTAGTGTAGTGGAAGATATCAGGAACTCACACATTAGTGTAGTGGAAGACATACAGATAATCTAAAGATAAACCTGTATATTGTCAGTGTGACTAATGATGAGTCGCAAATAATGTTAGTCTTGAACTTGAAGGGAAATATTTATCAAGTTTATTGTGAAACGTATTTATAATGCTGCTTCCAACCACTCTAACTGGTACATTATTCCATGTTAACAATCATATTGAAGATAAAATACTTCACCTCATCTGAGGTCAAACGTTCTCCCACCATCATTACTACGAGTGACATCAGACGTGACGTCATTAGTAGATAGATATCTATACCTCATAGTGATTTTTGTTGGTTATACAGACAGTTAGTTTCGCTCTATTTCCTATGAACGTAACTTTAAAGTAAAGTACTCACGGTAAAAAAGTATCTTCCCGGATGTATCCAATGAATTCAGAAATGATCAATACGACTCGTGTTGTCTGGGTAGGGTTGGTGAGTGTGAATGTGGACATGTTTCCTCATAATTATGGCAACTCATCTTTATCGTTAATTCCATCGAAATATGAAATCAATATACAATTCAATATTACAATTTGTCCCAGCATTGGCACGGGGTCATATCATATGATCATGATGAAATTGGTTCATAGTTAGACCTGCCAAGTCTCCTCAAATATGGAATGTTTCTAATTGTTGGATTCACCAGGTCTCCATATGACTGGTCTGTACCATGACAGGTCGCTAGGTCTATGCTTGGTACGGGCCCTCACCTCAACCCGGCTCTTTATCTGATCTTGACTAACAGGTAGTTTGTTGTTAGGGAGGCTGGCTGCCTGGCTGGCACAGGGCTTTACAATATGACGGATCTCTTTGTACCAGGTAAACATACATGTGTATTATTGGAGTGATCAGAATATCTCCTTTATGACCAAACAATTTAATGGTAGTATTTCGTATAGGGTCAATGTAATGTTGGTATATTTGAAAACATATGAACAGTCATAAAGCCTGAATCCATAGTATATGTCAAACATTAAAGTTATATACATGTTGACTTTTATCATTACCAGTACAACATTGGTGAACTAATGGTCTTCAACCGGCGGTATGCACAACCTCAACAATCAGGAGTTGTTCATTATTTCTGTTATAAAGACTCAGGTACGTCATCCAAGGTAATGATTAGTATCTTCTTTAGAAGGATAACTTAAACTTGGAATAAAATGATGATAAATTAAGAACCATATGTATATATGTAAACGTGTAGATATATGTATCTACTTGAGTCAGACGAATGTGTTATATACTTAAGAATGTGACTGACAACCTAAAGAATAAGGTACAAACATTATAGTTGATGTGATAAAGGATTTATAATAAATATGTAGTGTGTTGCATTTAAATGGTTTTTAAGAACGAAGGCCTTTTAGCTAGTAAAGATGATAAGAAATTGAAAAAAGTTGTTAAAAGCATCATAATTATAAGCCCCAGAATATATTATCCTCTGGATATCTAAAATAAAATCCATCACAAAATAACTAGGTTAAGACAGGATTCTTTCAGCATTTAAGAAAATATGTACTTTCCCTCTCCTTATCTCCTATCATCATTTCTTATGTTTACTTCCAACAAAGGTCTTGTATATCATATGGAAAATTCGTTATAGGTATGTGGCAAATATCGTCCAGCGACGCGTTGTATAACTCTCTGTTGTCAAAGTTCACCGGTGGAGTAGATCATATATTACAAAGTTGTGTCTCTCCACACAGATGTTACACGTCCCAGGTTAAGATATTTCCTTGATATGGCGTTTATCTAACATAGATATGTCATCTATAAAGATTTGTAAACACGTTCTCCTGCGGGTCGATACATAACGTTTTCGTATTAATCATTTGTAAGTGACCAAGTATTACAAAGTTGTGTCACTTCCCACACTATGTTTCATTAATCATTCAAACTATATTTGCTTCATCATTGATTTGATCCTTACAATAGATATTTATGTTTGTAATTTTCTGTATCATATCATTAGTCAGTTGAAGTGCACAATACGCTTGTCAACCTGGCCAGTCTACTGTTTTGGTTATATTATTCACAAGGTGTAACAGGACTCCATCCGTCAGCTGTGTCACCACCAGTGACAAGTCATCCTTAGCAAGGCTGTGTCATCCTCAAAGGAGAAATAGTACAGACTCGTCGGAAATCTTCTTGCTCAAAGGTGTCCATCATCCCCTGCTCCTGTGTGGAGTGCAGCAGCCACGAAGGTGTAGGAGCGCCATCAAAGGTGTGCTGGTGATGTGTAGTAATAATAATAATACTGTTCACACCATCACCAACAACCATTTCTCAGGTTTTTCTATCCTACTTGTCGTCACTGATGTCTTCCTTGGATGTACATCTTTCTATATTAGATTGTTCCATCTGTTCACACAATAATACGTGGACAGGATTGTTAGTTGGCTTTAAAGTGGAACATATAAAGGATTTATCACTTACTCACCTTCCATAGGTCGCTGTACGTTTGAATGCACCATTCGTCTTACGAACAGGGTGAGAGCGTGTACGGTCTCAGAATTATCTTGAACCCCTGGGAAAACTGTTCAAGATGATTCGATTGATGGTTATAACATGACCTTTACCGCAGGTATGACCCTTGCAATCAACAGGGGTGAAAACCTTACTTATATGGGCTAAATATTTAGTGAGCGTGTGTATGACCTTACAAACATCTTCAACACGTGAAGGTGTTCAAGTATTTTTGATTGGGGATCATGACTAACTTGTTGACTTTATTAACCCTGGCAGTCGATGAGCCACAAGCCCAAATAACCAACCAACCTGGCGATTATTTTAGATGTCTTGCTTGAGTGACAATGTAGCACCTGGGTTGAGCCCAAGGACTTGTTACCCTCCTCCTTTCCGTCTGTTTTTCTATCTCTTCCTCACAACACTCCCGAGAACCCTCCAGCAAACTCCACCACACTCCCCTTCCTGCCAAACCCTTCCCTCTACGTCGTCAGTAATCAAGACAGACATTCATAGCTTTATATGCAGCTACCTGCTGGACCTGGACGATCATTTTATGTTAACTTATGGTTCACATTCTGGCTTCATGACCACAAGCTGATAGCCCTTAAATCCAACCACATATATACATCCTGTTATACAACTGATGTTACTGTCTGACGTATGTATGGTGCGGCTTGATGACCTTACCTGCTGATGGTCATTAAGTCAAACATGTTATCATGTTGCAAATATCGTGATTTGTATGTTTTGTTGTGTGGTACAGATTCTGGTGTAGATATCTTTAATAACCTTTACCAGTTACTATCCAGTATAGTGAACGATAGACAGACTTACGTGTTACAGACTCCGTATGATAAACACCTGACGAACTTCAACACAAACATTTATATGTTGGGTAAGATCAGAGAACGAGTCGTCCAGTGGCAGAACATAAACCTACAACATGTAACAACAACAA
Source organism: Panulirus ornatus (assembly GCF_036320965.1). Classification (NCBI taxonomy): domain Eukaryota; kingdom Metazoa; phylum Arthropoda; class Malacostraca; order Decapoda; family Palinuridae; genus Panulirus; species Panulirus ornatus. The sequence continues at coordinate 1,476,299 of NC_092235.1, forward strand.
CAACAACAAACAACTGTTATGTGAAGATCTAGTTATTCAAAGTGAGATGATCACAAGGAAGTTAGGGATATAGAAGAGTAGGAGTGAGGTATAAGGTGGAGGCCCAGCCACCGTGGCTGGTGCTATATAGAGCAGTGAGGGATAACACCATATCTTAACCCCTGGTGATGTGTGAGCTTATAAACACTGGTGGTATTTATGGCGGCCACCAGGAAGTAATGTTCACCAGGTATTGCTCTGCTCTACACTGATCCAACAACTACAAGGATAATGTTGTTATAATCTTCTTGATCATGCTGGTTATAGAAGTATTATAGATACATGTTGGTGACACAAGGATAATGTTGTTATAACCTTCTTGATCATGCCGGTTATAGAAGTATTATAGATACATGTTGGTGACACAAGGATAATGTTGTTATAACCTTCTTGATCATGCCGGTTATAGAAGTATTATAGATACATGATGGTGACACAAGGATAATGTTGTTATAACCTTCTTGATCATGCTGGTTATAGAAGTATTATAGATACATGATGGTGACACAAGGATAATGTTGTTATAACCTTCTTGATCATGCTGGTTATAGAAGTATTATAGATACATGTTGGTGACACAAGGATAATGTTGTTATAACCTTCTTGATCATGCCAGGTTATAGAAGTATTATAGATACATGTTGGTGACACATCATAATGATGGTCTCGTCTGGTGTCCACATAACCACAGTACTTTACTACAGTACATACAGTAATATCAGTCGTAACAACACTATGTATGTAGTCGTGATTACCGTAACATGTGAGTGGCAAGATTGGATGACGTAACGTAACAATATCAGACTTCATCATTCTCAATAGTTTAGATGGATCATGTAATATTTGGCGTTGCTTCATGTTTTATCAGATGATAAAATGATGGCTGGTCTAATGACCTTCACAAGTCAATGGTCATTAAATCCCACACAGCAACCAACCACTCAGGATGACCAGGAGGGAGCCACCTGGTGCAGACCAAGTGTACCAGCCTGGTGGAGAGGATCAACTGCTCCACCTCAGGATAAGAGCTGCTCAAGTTCTGTAGTGAGGGACACTCCAAGTGGCATGTGAAACTACCAGTCTTAGTTATAAACTACCGCCCGGCTGGCCGGTGGGTGGGTGGCTGTGGCCAACATGAACCCAGGGGATACACACACACACACACACACACACACACACACACACACACCGCCCACTGACCTGACCACCGGCCGGTGGGTGGCATTGGCCAACATGAACCCAGGGGCTACACACACACACACACACACACACACACACACACACACACACACCGCCCACTGACCTGACCACCACCACTGTGACCTGACCACGTGTGGCATGTAGCTCATCCTTGGAGAACATTAATCAAATACCTAGACAGAATTTTTATGTTAGATAAAAGACATTTCTTGATAGTAAACATAAGAAATGATGACGAAAGATAAGAGACGCTATTAGAGGTAAATATTTTGTTAAAATATGAAATGCTCTTCCTCAAACTAGCTCCCTGTACTGTATTTTCTTTTACATACCCAGAGGAAAATATATTCTGTGGTTAATCACTATAAATGTTTATGTTTAACAGGTTTCTTATTTCTTATAGTATTTCACTGATTCAGGTTTAAGAACCTTAGTTCTGAACAACCATTATAATGCAACACAATACATATTTATCATAAATAAATCATTTATCACAATAACCATTATGTTTGTACCAGATTCTTTACGTCCTCAATCACGTTTGTTAATATATAAGGAATTTTTCCGCCACATTTCAATACATAACATATATCTACACGTGTGGAAATATATGTATATGTTTTTATAAATTTTTCTTTGGCTTTTATAATCAAGATGTAAGATATCCGTCTGAAGAAAATACTAGATAATATTATAGGTTATGTGTGTGTGTGTGTGTGTGTGTGTGTGTGTGTGTGTGTGTGTGTGTGTGTGTGAGCGCACATAGGAGTGAAAACATATTTTACACTTACAAGGTTAAGAGACGGGGCAACACGAGTGTACAAATCCTTCCTCAAAAGACTCACGTGAAAATGATTAAAATAGTACACACACACACACACACACACACACACACACACACATACACACACACACACACACACACAGAGCGGCGCCAGGCTGGAGGCGGGGCATCGTGACGTCACAGGCAAGTCCCTCCCCCCGCCAGATCCAAACATGTGTTGTGTCTGGTGATGGCGGTTCAAGATTTCCCACATTTATATTGATCTTTACATTATCATCCACTCCCAAAGTCACCTGGCATTCTTGTGTTTCAACAACAGACGTGATATATGCAACACCAGGCAAACATTGTACCATTATCTGATAGGTTAATTGGTGCACAATCAAGAACCAGTGAATTTCATCGCCGCCATAAGTAAGTAAGGAAGGTGACTTTAATGATGATAAATACGACCTGGTATGGCTGTGTCTACACACTACCGCCATCTGCTCAACATTGTACATACCAACATTTAAACTGTGACATTCAACCACAAGGTTTAAAGTCGCTCATGAAAACGCGAACTTAAAATCTATCCATTTAAATCTACCATTCATCAATAAACATTTAAACACCGTCATTTGAACGTAAACCTTCCAGCTGCGTTATTTTACCAGAGTCCTTTAAGATACGTCATATAAACACAAAACTTAAGTGTACGTTAAGCTTGTGCAAACCATCATTAAATATCAAGCTTTTAAATTAGAATTGTAATGAAATTGCGAACTTTTAACTCTGTCAAATTACAGCTATTGTACAAAATGATTCACTTAATTGACAAATTTTAATGTCAGTTAATTTAACGATATCCTTTGTGGTTCATCTCTGAAACACAAACCTTTTAACTTTGTCTCTAGAACTGAACCCAACCATTAAGTTTCATAACTGGAATGGAAATTTGGATAATCTATCAAAATTCGTCATATAACGCGAACTTTTAAATCCTTCCATTCAGTTGGGCCGTTACTTGCCTGGCTGCCATTCATAATATGTCCTTTTATATTGTATGTTGACTACGCTCTCATTCATTCGTCATTTGGATCGTCTCACTGATATTCCATTCATAAACTTCATTCCTGCAGCTTATTTTTGACCGCCATGTTGCTTCCTCAAGGTTTATAATTCTTTGTGTATTTAATAATAGAAGATTCAATGATATTTCTCGTGGTACTGGAATTAGAGTTAATAATGCCATCTCAGTTATTAACTCTAACTCAAGTATCACGAGAAATATCATTGAATCTTCTATTACTGAATACACAAAGAATTATAATCTTAATATTAGTGATGGTCTATACAAATTGGATAACTTTAATGTTGATAAAATGAGTAAACAATTCACCTTCTTGTCCACATAATAAGTTTATGATACGCTTGTTGTCTGTCTTGGACAATCACATGTTTACCATATGGCGTCCTAGCTACGTCTCTTCGTTGTATATCAACTGACTGTTATATTTCTCTCTTGTGTCTCCCCTGATGATGTGAGTTTTACACGAAAGTGCACTTGGGAATTTATCGTGTTTATTTTCCCCGTGGAGTGACTCATAAGAATATACTTGATCACGTGCAAAATTGCGATCCTTTTCAATATATATATATATATATATATCCTTCAGTATGTTTACTTTCGATAATGAGGAACTGAAGAAGGAGCCAAGCAAGTAAATTTCGTCAAAGACATCACTCTTTTCTAAACGCTGCCTCGCAAAGATTTTCATTAATTCATATTGAAGAAACAGACGAATTTTCTATTGTCTGGTTAGCTCAGTGGTAGAGCGTGAGTCTGACACACTCAAGGTCGTGGGTTCGAGACCCACACCAGACATAATTTTTGTCTCTTTCTTTTTTCATTTTGTCCGCATCACATGTGTGCAACATTCAGTATCTTTGTCCAACGTTATAGTGAAGATCTTCACAGTAAATTGTGGTTTTCGACCTTATCTGAAAGGGTCAGGTCCACCAAGACGTCCTTGAAATCTTCCAGAAGCTTCTGGCGATCCTCCTCCAACTGCTGGGCACATCAGAGTTAACATGGGCCGGACATCGGTTGTGGAACGACGTAATCTGCTTCCGGTAGTTAGCAGGGATGATAATGAGGGCTCTGACCTCATACCAGGTCAGCTTAGTTCCAGTCTATTGCTTAGTTCCAGTCTATTGCTTAGTTCCAGTCTATTGCCTAGTTCCAGTCTATTGCAACGACAACAAAAAATGAAAACTCATTTCATCGTGGAAAATTGAGAGGAAAACACGACAGCATCATGGAGATTTACCCTGTGGTTATTTTGCCGGCTAGTCGGCAACGGTCGGTCAAATGGTATTTTGCCGTGGTACTCTCAGTGCTTCATATAATACTATGTCACAAAAAATGTTCTTGGGGGCGTAGCTCAGTGGTAGAGCACTCGCTTGGCATGCGAGAGGTCCCGGGTTCAAACCCCGGCGCTTCCATTTTTCTTATTTGGGAAATTCATTGTTTTCTTCATATATATATATACATACATATATATATATATATATATATATATATATATATATATATATATATATATATATATATATATATATACATATATATATATATATATATATATATATATATATATATATATATATATATATATATATATACATATATCGTCCGATCAGGGAAGTTAAGCAACGTTGGGTCTGGTTAGTACTTGGATGGGTGACCGCCTGGGAACACCAGATGCTGTTATCCCTGGGGATAGGGAAGAAAGTATACTTGCCTCGTATTCCCTGCGTGGCGTACAAGGCGACTAAAAGGGTAGGGAGCAGAAGGCCGGAAATCCTTTACTCTCATTTTCAATTTTACAAAAGACGGAACAGAGAAGATATAAAGGTATTGTAAAGATGTAACTAATATAAGATATAAGAATGAATGGAAGGTACGGATGTAGCTGAAACAAGGAGTAATGAAGATTAAGGTGCAATGAAAATTATTCTGTAGTGAAGATATATGTATATGTTAAAATTTTGTATTGAACATTAAGAAGTAATGATAATGATGAGAGTGTAGTGACGAAGAGGGTTTAGTTAGGGAGTGGTGGCAATTGCCTTTACAATGATAATAAGGAGGTAACACAATGAGGAACACAAACTTTCCAAAGCTACGTTCAAGTCAGACTTTGAACTAAGTTCGGTAAACAGAAGTATGATGTTAAGATGAAAGTGTAGTGAAGAAGAGTATAGTGATGATAAGGATATTGTCAAGGTAGGTTGTAGTGAAGATACGAATGTAGTAGAGATAAGGGTTATCAAAGAGTAAAGTTTATTCAAAATGATTGTGTATTGAAGATAAGAACTACTTTTAGTGAACATCAGGGAGTGCAATGATGATGGTATGGTAGAAATAACGGTGTAGTGAAGAAGAGGGTATAGCGAAGATATATTTAGTGAAAATAAGCTGGTAGTGAAGATACACGTTAGTGAATATGAGGTTGTATTGATCTGATCCCCCAAATCCTCCAAACTACGTTCAAGGGCCGATCCAAAGCCGACCGAAAAGGCTATTTCTCTGTGTATTGTTAGTGGTGGTGGTGGTGTGTAATCATCTATTTGCACTGTATTAGGAGGGAGTTTTACACTCGTGGGGCCCCGTGTAAGTACGTTGTTTGTGTGAGCGGGTAAAACCTAAAGCCTTCCTTGAAACCAGCTTAGTCAAGATAAGGTCATATGAAGATGAGGTTGCAGTGAAGATTATAATAAGCCTCGCATAGTGAAGATAAAGGGATTAAGGGAGAGATCAGTGGTTGACAAGGTAGCATGATATACCACTGCGTTATGATAACTGATAACTGAATTATTCCATGCTGGAGAGAGAGAGAGAGAGAGAGAGAGAGAGAGAGAGAGAGAGAGAGAGAGAGAGAGAGAGAGAGAGAGAGAGAGAGAGAGAGAGAGAGAGAGAGAGAGAAGGGAGAGTGTGTGAGAGAGGCTGGACACGAGAGAGAGGCTTTAGATGTGAAAAAGACTGAAGGAAATAGAAGGTTAGGGTAAGACTCTGTGACGGAGAAAGATAATTGTCATAAGAGTTAGGGTGGACTGTAGAGAGAGAGGCTTAGGATTAGAGTCAGGCAGGACAGGAGAGAGAGGCTTGGGACGAGAGTCAGGCAGGACAGGAGAGAGAGGCTTGGGATGAGAGTCAGGCAGAACAGGAGAGAGAGGCTTGGGACGAGAGTCAGGCAGGACAGGAGAGAGAGGCTTGGGACGAGAGTCAGGCTGGACAGGAGAGAGAGGCTTGGGACGAGAGTCAGGCTGGACCACACCGACAAGGCATTTCTTCCAACACCTGCACACACACACACACACACACACACTTAGCAAACAACAACACCCTTCCCACAACACTCACGACACACCCTCCCGAATACACCCACAACACACACACCTCTTCTTCGATGCCCACAATACACTCTCCCACCGTACACCTGCGACACGCACCTTCCCCACACCACACGTCTCCAGCACACCCACACCACACATCTCGCCCACCACACTGTATCTGCTAGTATTGCATTGATCTTGTTATACATTTGATGTATTTTCAGTTTGACTTATGGTATGGCTACAGACTTCACGACTTCACCTGCTCATACCCATTAAAATTTAACAACAATCATACATTTGCGTTATCATGAAGATAGATTGATAGATACATAAATAGATGGATATTCAGATAGATAAATGGATAGATAGGTAAGGCAACCTTTATCTTTCTTAGAAATCAATGATATCCACAATATCCTACAACAAATACATGTACATGGATGTAGTGATAATGTGGGTCAGGTATAAGGCCAGCGGTGTTGAAGGTATAGTGAATGTGACCATTGACTTGAACCATCAGGGTGTAGTGAAGATAAGGCTGTAGTTAAGATGATTCTTAAAGTGACTCAAGGTTGTTGTGAGTAAAAGGAAGCTTCGAAGATGAGTACTTCCTATCTGAAAGTCAACAATTACAAAATTGATGAAGCATAACAACTTCCTCGGACAGGTGACTACAACCATAGAGTGAACCTGACTCTCACCTAACAACGTCCTCTCAATGACAAATGTCTTACCAGAATCTTCTAGAACCTTCCAGAAAACCATGAACTCTGCAGGTAAGGAGGAGGGAATGGCCTCTGGCTGCTGATGATAACCGCATTATTCCATATATATGCATATATATACTTATATTTGCATATATAAGTATGTATATGCAATATATAGAACAATGTGGCTATCAACAGTTTCTAAGAAAACTGAATAAATAGGTAGATAGATAGATAAATAGGTAGATAGATAGATAGATTAGATAGACAGATAGATTGACTGGTAAACAGATAGATATTTAGAGAGAAAGAGAGGTAAGGCTAACCCTTACACCATGGGACTGGAAACAAAAGATCTGATTTCATTTAGATGTTTCAACCACCATCACCAGCCAGAGGCTGGTTTTCTGGATGGTTCTAGAAGATAGATACATAGATAGATAGGTAAGGCAACTTTCAACTTTCTTAGAAATCATTGATGTCCGCATCATTCTGCAACAAATACATGTACATGGATGTAGTGATAATGTGGGTTAAGTATAAGCCAGTGGTATTGAAGGTGTAGTGATAATGACCATAGACTTGAACCGTAAGGGTGTAGTGAAGATACGGTTGTAGTGAAGATAACTCTTAAAGTGACTCATAAGGTTGATAGATAGATAGGGTAGATAGAAAGGTAAACAAATAGATATTCATACAGATAGAAAGATAGGTAAGGCTGTGTAAAAATACATAGTTGAATAGATAATCAAATACTGAACATTTCATATGCGTTTTTATAAGATCGAAAAGAAAACGAGATCAATGGTAACATGAGCCTCGGCCACGAGACTGAGGCCACGAGACAATGTCACTCGTTAAAGAGTCGGTTACGGGCCCCGCCGGCGGGGCTTGAGACTCGCCCGCCTGTTTCCAGGTGAGCTCGTTCTCAACGCCCCCGTCCGTCGATAGTGGCCGTGACCAACACATTAGTGGCACTGTCTGTCATCAAGACCCCGGCGGCGATAGCCTCGGAGTTGTTGTCCCCTGCAGCAGCCACTGCCACGGCCACGGATCCAGCCACGGGAGGCTCGTCCGCGTTAGACAACATGACCGCGATCAGGGACATGCATGCGAGGCAACAGCAGGTGATCCAGAAGAGGAAGGAGCACATGACCGTGGACCCCCGACCTTCTGAACACCTTCCAACTAATGATGACGCCGATTCCACTCACGCATTTCAACTTTCTTAGAAATCACTGATGTCCGCATTATTCTGCAAGAAATACATGTACATGGATGTAGTGATGATATGGGTTAGGTATAAACCAGTGGTGTTGAGATTCTAAATTAATGTGACCATGGACTTGAATCGTAAGGGTTTAGTAAAGATAAAGTTTTAGTGAAGATTGCTCTTGAAGTGACTCATAATGATGTTGTGAGTACAAGGAGTCATCGAAAGCTTACTCCAAGGATTGATAATGAATTATCCATAAGTAACCTGCTCTGGATATTTGTTCGGTAGTACACTGCTCTAGTTCTCCATCGCAAGGCAAAGATTGGTTTGTGATCAACTCTCATCAAGTCAGACCCAAGCTTGTTAATCTAAACGCCCACAGCCATCATGGAGGAACAACTCTAAAGAACTTCATGCAACAATTAGAACAAGAATTTCCATTATGATTTCAATAATGAGGATGTGTCACCTGCAGTGAACATCATTAATTCATATAAATCTTTTTCACTGCCTATCTGAAAGTCAACAATTACAAAACTGACGAAGTATAACAACGTCCTCGGACAGGTGACTACAACCATAGAGTGAGCCTGACTCTCACCTAACAACGTCCTCTCAATGACAAATGTCTTACCAGAATCTTCTAGAACCTTCCAGAAAACTATGAACTCTGCAGGTAAGGAGGAGGGAATGGTCTCTGGCTGCTGATGATAACCGCATTATTCCATACATATGCTTATATATACTTATATTTGCATATATAAGTATGTATATGCAATATATAGAACAATGTGGCTATCAACAGTTTCTAAGAAAACTGAAAAGATGAGGTCCCACCGAGAATCGAACTCGGATTGCTGGATCCAGAGTCCAGAGTGCTAACCCTTACACCATGGGACCTGATAAGCAAAGATGTGATTTCATCTAAATGTTTTACATATAATCAGCCAGAGGCCATCCCTCCTTGCCTGCAAATGTCATTGTTTTCTGGAAGGTTCTCGAAGATTCTGGTAAGATAATTGCCATTGAGAGGACGTTGTTATACTTCATTTTCATTAATTCTATTATTGTTGACTTTCAGATACAGAAAGGTGGATAGATAGATAGATAGGTGAACAGATAGATATTTAGAGAGTTAAATAGGTAAGGCTATGCATTTCAACTTTCTAAGAAATCGTTGCTGTGCGCATTATTCTTCAAGAAATACATGTACATGGATGGAGTGATGATATGGGTTAGGTTTACAGCCAGTGGTGTTGTGGTTGTAGTGAATGTGAACATTCACTTAAACCGAAAGGGTCTAGTGAAGATAAGGCTGTAGTAAAGATAACTCTTGAAGTGACTCATAAGATTATTGTGAGTACAAGGATGCATCGAAGATGAGTACCAGACAAGCAACAGGCTAAGTTCCAGGGTCAACAAGCTATGCTAGAGGGTCAGGAGGTATCTCATGATGAAGAGTCAGTAGTGTATTGCGGGGTCAACAGACTGCTTTCTAGAGTCATTAGGTTATGCTAGAGGGTAGATAGCTCTTGCTGGAGATGCCAAGGCTGTGGTAAATGACAGTATATCACGGTGATGAATGACTGTGCTAACTGGAAGTATGCTTTGCTAAGGTAGGAAATGACAGAGAGCTAACAGGTTATGTTGATTGGTTTGTGGACTACTAATCCACTTTAATGTCTTAGTACGCAAGTCTTGAAAGAACTGTTACGTTCATGTAAGCAGACCACATAAATGGGTCATGAAATTACCTTAGACTGACAAGTTAAAGTAGGCCAGATAGTTACCATCAAGAGTCAGTAGGCAATAGTAGTGAGCCAGCAAGCAGTGATGGTGGGTTGGGATGCCACACTTGAGGGTCAGCTCAGATACATGTTTGGTCATTAGGCCTTTTTGAAGGTTCAGTGAAATACGTTGGTCTACCAGGCCATGTCAGAGGGTCAACTGACGACATTACAGGATTAGTGGATCACGTCAGAAGTCACACCAAAGGCTGCTGGAACATTTTCCACAGTCAGTTGTGGTTTAATATTTGTGATAGTTTATCAGTGAACCACATGGTAGGGAAGGTTAGTAAGCCAAGCAAGAGAGGTAGGAGATCCATGTGAAGTCAGTAGGTCATTCTAGAGGGACAAGAGGCCACAATATGCGTCATGTAAGCCAACCTAAGATCAGAAGGTCGCGCGAGAGGGTCAAGAGGCCTAGATAGGTATGTTCATGGGAGTACATGGGAAGAACAAAGCACAGGATTCTTGATGGCCCATGCCAGGAGTAAAAAATTATGTGAAGGAACACCATGTGGTATGAAGAGAGTTTACTCTCACTAAAATATCAAATGAGAGAACGGGAGAAGTTCCTGACTGAGTAAAGCGGCAGAGGTTGAAATATGAAAGTTAAAAAAAGATCTGAGCTTTAAAAGAGTAAAATCAAATCATGTTTTTCTTTCTTGAACCAAACTTATTCACTGATACAAGATATCTACGTTTTTGTTTAGCTTTGATTTAAAGATTCTGATGGTCTTCACACTGGCAACATCTGTTGGAAATTCTTTCCAATATTCTACAACTCTACAGCTGATATTTTTTTGCCAACGGTACTATTACATCGCTCTCCTTCATATCATACCAATATCTATGGATGATTGCGCTAAAATACAATTTCTACCTATATGTATTTTCTAAAGTTCATTTATTTCCCTCTGTTTAATTTCAAAACATTACAAATCAGCGTTGTAATAACATGAACATACTGGGCATAACCGTATCCCCCACTCCGTCCTGGAGACCCCATATAATTAATATCAAAAAGCCTACCTCTCAAAAGTTGGGAGTGTTGTATAGTGCCGTAATACCTTTCCTTGAGAGCAAATGTTTCACATCTATAAGAGTTTCATTTACCCAGGTATGGAGTACTGATCACGCTCCACTTGGCTGTTAACTAGAGTGGTGGAATCAAAAGCCATTTGTCTCTGATTCTCCTGGCATTGCCTCTCCTGAAAATTCCCTTTAGCACACTGATATGTTGCTGCTCTCTCTCTTTCTCTCTCTCTCTCTCTCTCTCTCTCTCTCTCTCTCTCTCTCTCTCTCTCTCTCTCTCTCTCTCTCTCTCTCTCTCTCTCTCTCTCTCTGCAAGTCCCTACACGCATTTGGCTGCTGCTTCCCACAGCTTCTGTTCGCAGACCGGCCAATCGAGAATTGACTCTTATGATGCCTCTTTCTACCCTCAATTTTCTTCCTTCATTTTTCTTTTTCCTTCATATGACCTCGCTTTTTAAAGAGTCAATTCTACAAGCATTTACGGAGCCTGAAGTTATTTCTACTTTATAGATATTTCTTTCTGCGTTACAAAAAGTTAAGTCCATAGGGAGATGCCTGCTCCGACTTGTGTATCGGGCGTCTGGAGTTTCTTAGGAATGATTCAGTACTTGTCCATGTTTTTACCTAGACTGGCAGACATGATTAAACCTCGAAGGGAACTAACGAAAAAGGATACGTGTGGTAGAAGGCTCACAGCTTTGGCGGAGGCGTTCTCTAGGTCTCATCAAGGTCTGGCTCACACATCTCTGGCGGGGATATTGTTCCGGTCCCATCAGAGTCTAATACAGTCCCTGGTAACTCTCCTCAGTCTTCCCTTTCCGTTCATCCGTCACACCTGCTCTCCTCTTCAAGTCTCTCTCACGTACGCAGAAGTTGACGACGTTTGCTCCTGTACATCTGATCACCAGCTTCAAACACATATGACCGAGGTGAAACTTCCTGTAGGCATATTCCAGGGGTACAATCTCGACTGCCAGGAAGTCGCATGCGTATTGTATCGCCTGATGAGATAGGAGGTGGTGGACGTGAGACTCGATTGTGATAGTGTGCCTGGTTAGTTTTCCTTGCAGTGATGTCCATAGTATCTTGCTCCGTGGTGTGGCGTGGTTGTAGCAGTACTGAATTATGCTGCATGACTGTCTTAACAGTGGCGATCCATGGAGCGTTGTGCTGGGGTTAAATGCATGTCTCTCTCGGAGTACTACGCTAGTTTATAATGAACAGTGCCATGAACTGTGATTGTCCAGACAACCTGCACTTGGTAAACATCCTCTTCACCGTTTTTATAGTGTAGACTTCCGATTCTGAGTCTTCCACGATGTATGTGCAGTAACTCCATTTTTTCTAAGACTTAGTTTCATTTTGCAGTTTTTGTTTGTTTCCAATCCTGTCACATTATTCATTCTAGTGTCATACACAGTGATCTACACTGTAATCTGCTTCACTTTTTCATTGATATCTGAGATCATTGTTACAAATGATATTGACACTAGACTTCTTCCTTGAATTAGTCCCAAAAGAACATTTTCTGCTTCTCACAATGTTTTATTTGCTGCCATCTGACTTTTCAGTTAGAAACTGTTTGATTCAGTTTTCACCTTTGATATATTGTTTTGCCACTTTCTTTGATAACGCTAGTTTGCTGTATCAGATGCTTTAGCAAAATCAAGAAAAACATTTTCCATCCTCTTTCTTTGCAGTAGATTTTTGAATTAGTAGTTGTGTGGTTGTAAATGAAGCCTAATTGAGAAGGTTAACCAGGGTGTCTTGTAGTGGTACAAGCAATTGGAAAAAATGAAAAAAGAAAGACTGACAAAGAGTGTATCCTGTATGTATGTCAGTAGCAGAGGCAACAAGGGGTAGGGAAATACTGAGAGGGTTGGAAGGATATAGTAAACAGTGCTCTAGGATATCAGGGTCAGAAAATTCAATAAAGTGTGAGTGAGGTATGTACTGGGTAGAATGAAGTAAATCATTGTGGTATTTAGGAGACAACATGCAGTCAGCAGACTAAACTAAGTTAGTAGAAGTGTTGAGAGCTAACCATAAAGTGGTCTTTAGACGTTAGCTGTTGATGATGGCCTCTGGTTTTATTGCATAATGCATGACAGCAAGAGATTGATGTTTTTTTTAAGAAGGAAAGGCAGTTAAGAAAAAAAGCATATGTAAGACAATGTTTTAAAGTACCTTGTTGCATGTGTGACATCACATCTTCTGGTGGGAGATGGAGCATTTTCCTTATGTTGACATTGCTCAGTACTTGTATGGATGGGGCATTTAAGTTAGATAGGTGCTTTTGATTTTTATAGATTTTGTGGTTTTATAGTTATTGACATAGCCCTTGCCACTGATGGAAGGATTTTAGTGGAGTCTGTGGAAGCCTTATCGGTGGCTTTTAAGGAAATGAAAGAGTTAAAGATTTTAGGACCAAAGGCTCCAAGACATCAATCAACATCCAGGCAGTTAGAGATTTTTTATGCCATTTTCCTGTATACGTGTGTATGGAAAGAAAGTTGAATGTTTGTAATGGTCCACTTACCTTATCATTGTGGTCCACAATAATAGTAGGTTCAATGCATAGATTAGAAGTTTCTTAGGTCTTCAAGACACTGTTCTTCCATGTTTCAGTCTTCGGATGCATAGTTGACACAATGCCTTTAGGCACCACTCATGCAGGCAAGATAATTGGGATCACGTGTCCATTGTGATTCACAGATTGCTTCTTTGAAGCTGACGTGAGTCATGTAATCTTACTTAATCCAGGCTGCTAGGCATGTGCTTGATTCATTCTCCTTAAGATATTCTTTCAGAAAGGAATAACCATGGGTGGAAAAGGCTAAGGGCATGTGCAGAGATACTAAGGATGAGATGAATTTCTGCTTGAAGGCTTTTGAGTGTAAAGTTGGAGGGTGAACGGTGCTCTGTAATGCATTAGCAAATTGCACTTGTGTATGACTTCATATCACCATGCTGTTTTCTCTTCTTGGTCTCATTAAAACTTTTGGATATTTTATAATGGTAATATTTCTCTACATCTCATTAGTTTGAGCATGTGCATTTCAATTTTTTTTTAAAATTTAGAGTCCAATTTTTATGCCTATTACATGCTAAATTGTTTCTTTACTTTTTACTTATTATTGTTGTTTCCTCATATCATGTAGAGAACATATCATACTTTTTACCCCATAGTAATTGAACATTCTGGTGTCTGAAATATTTCTGTTGTTTGTTGATTCAGCAAAGCTTTTAATTGCTTTATCATCACTACTTGTTGTATAAACTGTGCTTGGTATGATGATAAAATTTATGGAAACTGGATGGAAGGCATTATTCCAAGTTATCTACTCTTTCAGATACCAGGAGGAGGGGCTTCTAATGATATTTCTCCACCTTATTGGTGGTAGAGAATGACCACTGCATTGGTACTTGTGTAGCGGTGGTACACCTAATTTACATCAGGCTAGCAGGACACAATTAAATGTTGTAAGCTGGGTGGCTTACTTGACCTCCTTGGTTACATCTAGCACTGCTGCATACACATGTCAGGACAAATCACTTCACATACTTGACATTAAGACAGCTAGGCCAAAACAATCTTAAGAGGGTTAAAAAGTGTTGTCACCTGGCTATGTGGGATAACACTATTGCATTAGAGCATTTGAACATGTATTGTACATGGATGTAACTGTAAAAATCTTAAAAACTTACATTCATAGAGGCATTTACGATCTACTAGCAAGAACTGCATAATTTGATTAACCACAACATTAATTTGTGCAGACTTGATGACTCCTTCCCAAACATCTTTTGCAACTACAGTATTTGATTAATCACAACATTATTTGTGCAGATTTGATGATTCGTTTCCAAGTATCTTCTACAAGATTTTTTCCATACAGAAGCATTAAGAAATAGCTATAGATGGGTATCACTACATATTTGGGATCAGTAAGGATTTTTTCTGAACACCATAGCCGCTTTAAACTTACATAGGATAAATGCATCCTTTGGGTATCAAAATTGATTTTTTTTTGTTGAGCTGGTTTAAGTGCTGAATTACATATAAAATGTTCATGTTGCATATATGGAACACATCTCTTATATCAGCCATCATCATTACAGACAGATTCAAATCAACGTTGACCAGTCATCTTGCACAGTAAGCAGAAGTATACCCTGATGATGATGCTTATCAGCAGATGGCATCTGGTTACATAATCCAATTGTTATCCTGCCTCTTAGTATATAATCCATTTATGCCCTTTGATCCAAAACCCTCTCCACCCACATATACTGGCTACTTATGTGAGCAGTGTTATTGGACTCCACTTGCTTGAGGTTACACCACGAGTGAAAAGTTGTCTTTTGCAAGGCTGTGTCATCAGGAATATATTCTCGTGAGAGAACTTACTACAATGGAATCTACATTTCCTTGTCATGGAGGTAGTGCATCTTTTAGCTACAGGAGCATTTTTAGGAAGGTTTGGGTAATACAGTGATCTTTGATATAATTGGTCTTGCGGTAAGTATAAAGAAACTTATGTATGCAACTTGAACAATGTATAGTGTCCCAGTGACCATTCCTATTTTCATTTATACTAGGGACCTCAGTTCTTAATTATACTTTCTTTTGCTACATAAGTCAGCTTTGCATTCACATCCCATAACAATAAGATATGATCCCTTGCATTTGAACTGTGAAAACACTGACTCTTTTCTCCCAAAATGCATTCCTATCTTCTTTAGTCCTCTTATTACTTGGTACACGGGTACCAACAGTTATTCACATCTCATTTTCTGCTTTAAAGACAAAAAAATACAATGGAATTCTAACAGCAATAGTCCACTGAGTCTTTTTGAGGCTGTTTATGATAGAGGAAGAGATATGAGTCTCACTGAATTGTTTGGGAAAGCTGTAGAAATAAAGTTTGGTTTATGAGAGGGCAAACACTAAGGAAGGAGGAGCACTGCTGCTGAAGCAGGAGTTGTAGGAATGGATGCAACATGTAAGAAATTGAGTTCCCGGCCATTGTAGGTAAAAAAAGAAGGTGGATTGCCAGAGGTGGGTGGTAACTGGTACTTAGGTACTTATGCACCAGGCCATGAGGAGAAAGATGATGATGTTAAAGTGTTTTGGGTGCAGCTGAGTGAGTGTGGCAGTAGGTTTGATATATACATACATACAAGTAGGGTTGTCGGCGGAGGGAGCAAAACGGGAAGCAGTAACAGGTGATGAAGTGAAGAGAGGGAGTGAGTATTTTTTAAGATAAGATAAGATAAGATAAGATGCTTTATTCGTCAAATTGTTATACAAAATGTAATACAAAATGAAATTCGTTTTGGCTTTAGAGCTCCTTAGTAGTTGTAAAAAAAAAAAAAAAATTAAAATATTAACAAGAAATATTGCATAGGCTATTTCATATAAAATGTTACTTTGCTATTGTGTACATGCGATATCAGCTTGTCACCATCCCTATCATGAACCATCACCTACAGTTATCATGAAACTTAAAGCTAGAAGTTATAGTGATGATAGATGATTGAAAAGCAGAATGCTTTTAGGTACAAACGACTTTTTGTATCTGTCAGTGCGCAGCTTGGGCAGAGCTAGCCTTCTACCAGATTTAAGATACGTGTAACAATTATGTAACGGATGCGTTACATCTTTCATCATTCTGTCTACTTGTTTCATTGTACCTTTTTGATACAGCTTATTCAGTGATGTGGTCTCTGCACCTAGTTTTCTTGCTTTCTTAATAATCCTTCCCAACTTCTTTTTATCTTTGCACGTAAGTTTTCCATACCAGGCAGTGATTGAAAAATTTATAACTGATTCTAAAATTGTTTTGTAAAATAGGCTAATGACCATTTTATCTACATGTAGGTTATACAAGATACAAAAAGTGTAATCTTTGGTTACATTTCCTTGACACCATATCTGTATTAACACTTCCCTTCAACTGGTCATCAATCATAAAGCCCAAATACTTATACTGGTTAACTCTTTCTACGTTTTCTTCCTCAATTGTTAATAGGTCTGGTACGTGTTTATTTTTAGTTCTGAAATCAAATATCATCTCTTTCGTTTTCTTTACATTAAGCTCCAAAAAATTTTGTTTACTCCAGTCAACGAATTTTTTAACTTGAGTTAAATAGCCTTCATAATTATTATTTACAATTTTTCCTAAGATAACTGTATCGTCAGCATATTTTATAATAGTACAATCATCAATTTCACTTCTACAATCATCTGTATACAAGGTGAAAAGAGCTGGGGACAATACACAACCTTGGGGGGCTCCTGTGTTGGTGACTATCACATTGGACTTAACATTATTTACATTGGTATATTGGGGTCTCTGGGTTAAAAAGCTAAAAATCCATATTAAGATATTTCTATTTACACCCAATTCTAGCATTTTATTGAGCAAAATATGAGGTTGCATTGTATTAAATGCTGAACTAAAATCAATGTATAGTGCTCTAATTTGTGATTTGGGCTTATCTAAATGCTTATTAATATCATTTAATAGTACAAGTGTTGCATCCTGTACACTCCTATTATCACAATAAGCAAATTGCATAGGGTCTTTTAAATTATTTGTTTTTTCACAGATATAGTTTTTCACAATGCTTTCTAAACATTTCATAATATTAGATGTTAGTACTACAGGTCTGAAGTCTTTGTGATCTTTTGGGTGATTAATTTTTGCAATAGGTTTCACTTCAGATTCTTTCCATTTATAAGGCACCACTCCCTGATCCAGCGATTCCTGAAATAATGTGGTCAGTACGGGTGTCAATTGTTTTGCACAGCATTTAAGTACCCTAGCAGGTATCCCGTCTGGCCCTGTAGCTTTACCTGCCCGAATATTCTGCAGGGACTTCTGTACGTCTTCTTGCCTAATTATAATTCTTTCATCATTGTTGGATTGAATTTCTGTCATTACCTCATTACACGCATCACTGAAATCATGTCTTTCAAATCTCGCAAAGAACGCGTTCATTTCATTTACATATGTGTTGATATTTTTCGGTTCAGGCACACTTTGTTTCTTCTTGTGCCCGCACAGGGTTTTAAGTCCTTTCCAAGCGTCTTTTACTCTGTTTGTTTTAAACAAGCCTTCAACTTTTTCTTTGTATATTCTTTTCGATTCAGTAATTTTTTTATCAATATTACTTTGCAATGTTCTTCTATCAACATCACTTCCATTTCGCATGAGTCTGTGTTTTTCATTTAGCATAGATTTTAGTTCTTTTTTAATCCATGGTTTATTGTTTGGGTATATCTTTATTGTTTTGGTAGGTACGATCATATCAAAGCAAAAGTGAAAGTATTCATTGAAAATATCTAAGTTAGTGTTGATATCAGTCCTGTTTTCTATCAGGACAGACCAGTCTGTACAGTCAAAACACGCTTGTAATCGTTGTCTCTTGTTATCGTCCCATTCTCTAATTTCAATTTCTTTCGATTTGACTCTTTTCAGTAATTTTGAAGCATTGTTGAATGTGTTTGATGAAAGGATGGCAGATGTAGGGATGGTATGCAAAGTGAGACTTGGAGAGTGGTTTGGTGAAGTGAGATGAGGTGGTGAAAGCCTTATGTACGATGAAATATGGCAATGTGGCTGGAGTGGGTGGGGGTGACTGTGTTATTGATTGGATAGTTTAGATTTTCAGTGCATGTATTGATCATGGTGAGGTGTGTGAGGATTGGCAGAATGCATGCATAGTGCCAGTTTATAATGGCACAAGGGATAGATGTGTGTGTTCCAATGACAGAGGTATACATCTGTTGAGTGTATCAGGTAGGTGGTATTGGAGGGTAATGCCTAAGAAAGTGAAGGCAAGTAAAGAGCACCAGATTAGGGACCAAGAGTATGGTTTTAGCATTGGTAGAGGATGCGTGGATCAAGTGTTTTCATAGAAGTGTGTATTGAGAAATACTTGGAGAAACTGATGGATATGTTTGTGGCATTAATGGATCTGGAGAAGACATGATAGGTTTGATTGAGATGCTTTGTGGAAGGTCATTAGAATATATGGTGTGGGAGGAAAGTGGCTAGAAGCAGCAAAAAGTTTTTATCAAGGGCGTAAGGCATATGATCCTTCCCACTGTTCATACACCACTTCTGCCCCATTAGGGCTGTCTGACCACAGTCATATTGCTGTTAATTCTAATTAGGTACACCTATTCTCTGCTCTCTCCTCAAAATACCTACTGTGGCACTTTGGATGAGCTCATATGTTGTCCCTCCACAGCTTCTGTATTGACCTTTCTTGGAATGGGTACTGCTTCTATAGTTGGGATGCTTCTTATTGTGCTAAACACATAGCAAAGGTCATCTTGGTTAGGATAGAGGTATACATCCCATCTTCTAAATCGTTCTTTCCTCAGTCATGGCTCCATCACCTTTAATTTATGTATGCTGTCTGCATTAATCATGTCTTAAGCCAACCTTTTCCATTACTCCACCACTCTTATATTATAAAAATATTTCTTTACATCTTTATTTACAAGTTTCTTATCTAATTCTAGGTTGTGTCCTTTATTTAGCTCTATCCCTGCATCTCTGAAAGAGCTGTCTAGTGTCCACTTAGTCAGTCTTTTAAAAAATCTTAATGGTTGTGATCAAGTTACCTCTCTGTGTTTTCTTTTCCATGGTCAGTAAAGTTAAAACCTCCGGCCTTTCCTTGTAGCTTAGCTTTCTTAATTCTGGTACCATCTCCTCTAGACCTCCTGTATGAGCTCTTTATGATTCTCTAGTTGCAGTTACCAAACTTATGAACCTCATTCTAGTTTTGGCCTTTTGTCAGCTATGAATAGTTTGTTATTTTCTTACCCGTATACTTGAAAGCTGTTCTGATATTTGTCAGCAGAAAGTTTGTCTCTTTAATCATGCTCCTCTTATGGGCCTCTGGCTACAGGTTCGGTACTTCCCAAGTACTTAATGCTGACAGAATCCTGAAGCTTATTTCCTGCTCAATGATAATCATATTGAGGTCATCTTTTGCCTTGTCCCATCCTCATTACTTTGCATTTGTTCGATTTGAATCTCAATGGCTGTTTCAGGCCATCTTTGTTCTCTTTTTAGGTACCCTTGTAAGTTAATGCAATTTTACTCACTTTTTACATCCTCCATGTTTGCATATCCCACCAATATATTCAGGTAGGATTCTATACCTTCAGGCATGTCATTGATATAGAGCAAGGAGAGTAATGGTACCAGAACCAAACCCTGAGGCACACCAATGGTCACCTTAGCCCATTTGGAAAAGGCTTCTTTAACATGCATCCTTTATTCCCTCCCACTTGAATAATCTTCTATCATTTGTAGGAATTTCCCCCATTATTCATGCTTGGTGATCCACCATCTTAATCAGCCTCTTATTTGGTATAGTATCAAGTGTCTTCTAGCATTTCAGATACAGACAGCCATTCTACCCTGCCTTCTCTTTTGTACAGGACAGCTCACTCTCTCTTAAAACTCTATGAGGTTAGTTGCACATGACCTTCTCTCCTTAAACCCATGCTGTCTCTCACTTAGGAAGTATCCCTATCAATGAAAATCATCCACTTGCTTTCTAATAATATTTTTCCAGCAGTAGCAGGTGGAACCCACTGCCACTGCTGTTATGTAATGGTGATAAGTGACAGGCAGCCACTGATCGGGGAGGTACTACTGCCTGGGTTTTGGGAGGGATAATGGCAGCAGCGAGTGAGTCAGCACTGCAGCATTTGTTACTTACCCTTGTCAGGCCCAGATGGTTCTAAATCTTACCTTGTCTCAACCATTTGTGGGTTGTTGGCATCTACCACCATTCCTATACTTTTACTCATACACAATACTTGACACCACGTAACCACAGCCTTAATCGTTTCTGCTCCGAGGGTGGAGTTCATGTTCACCAAAATACAAAAACACCTATTATTTGTTTTATGGATATTGAATCTTCTAACTTTAATGCCATCTGACTCAAAATCTATCTGTCCTCTGTTACCTTGCTTTCGTCTTTTATCTATTTCCTTCCCAATTCCTCCAGCCATGTATAACTCTTCAACTATTTAACTTCTTGCCATGAAGCCCTGCTCTCTTCTCATCCACACACTGAGGTCCTACAAGTAGGGGGTTTCAGTGTCCATCACAAAGATTATGTTAGGCTCTAACTGGGACAATCCTGGTGGAGCCAAGGCCTTTTCTTTTTCTCTCAGTAATCTGGAATAATCGATTAAGCATCCTACCTAAATTTCCAACCAATACAGCTACTCTTCTAATGTGCTTGACTCCTTTCCTACCTCTGAACCCTCCCACTACGCATTTCTGCCCCTTAGGGTCCTCTGACCACAATCTTACAAATGGTTACTACTGATTGGGCACATCCCTTCTCTGTTCACATCCTTCCCTCAAATCACCAACTTTGGCACTTTGGGAGATTCAGTGGTTATCCCTGTGCAGCTTCTGTACTGACTTTCTTTACGATTGGTACTGCTTCTGTTCTAAGGATGCCTTATGTTGTGTTGAACACTATCTTGGCTGGGATGGAGGCCAACATCCAATCATTTTGTAAAACGTTTTTCCTCAAATCATTGCTTGATCGTTCCTGCTCTGGTGCCTGTTGTATCAGGGATGGTTCATAATGTACCAAGAAAATAATTCCTTCCCCAGAAGCCTACTCTGCTTTCAGTTCAGCTTGGAATTATTGCAAAGCTGCCCTTATTTTCTTCCCCAGAAACCTCAGAAACCTACTTTGCTTTCAATTCAGCTCGGAATTATTGCAAAGCTGGTCTTTGAAGAGTCAAGTGCACTTTCATAAAGAGAAAATGTGATGGCTTGACTTGTGGTGACAAATCTTGTTTAGTCCTTAACCAAAAGCCAAAAGCATCTCCAAGAACTTCGTAATTGAACCTTTCCTCCTCTTTCCCAACCTGATCAATATTTTGCTATCTCTCCAACTTATAAAACTGTTCCCTTTTGTACCTTGTTTTCCTCTAACTCATTTCTGGTTTGGTTCACATTCTAATCTCCACTCCCATTTCATCCCTCTGAACCAATGGCATCTCCTATATTCTCCTCATGGTGGGTCTTCCACGTACTTTTCCAGACAAGGTGTATGGTTCAGATGGCATACTCCCCCATGTTTTAAGGGACTGTGCTTCTGCTAACACCATTCCCTGCTAAACTGTTCCACATTGGTCGAAAAACTTAAGACTTTTCCTTCAACCTGGAGGCACACAAGTTCAGTTCATCCCCAAGAAAGGAGGTCATTCTAACCGCTCCAACCGTCAGCTTATAGTTCTAATACCTTCAACTGTCACCCCATTGCTCTCATTTTTGTTATCCAAAGCCTTTGAAACTTTCCTAAGCTCTCACTTTCTCAAACATTAAGAATCCCATTCTTTTATGTCAGTGCACAGGTATGGATTTTGTAGTGCTAGGTCACCTGGTAGTGTGTACTGTGTTACTCACCTCTGTTCCTTCTCTCTTAGGGATTTTGGTGAAACTTTTGTTGTAGCTCTCAACGTCTCCAGAGCATTTGACAGGTGTGGTGTAAATCATAGCTTCGTAAATTCCCTTCCTTTGCTTTCACTGCCTCTCTCTGTCCTCAAATGTATTGTTTACTCTCAGGCTGCTTCATCCCATAAGTGGCGTTTGTCTGGGTTCTTTCCTTACAACTACTCCCTTTCTTCTCTCAATAAATGATCTCTCTTCTGCTTTCAACCATATTTGCTCTTATGCTGATGATTCCACTTTACATACTTCAACTCACTTTTCCTCTCCTCCTTTTAATACTTTTCATTTCTCATATTGATCATATTTCCTCTCTCAGAATCTGGGAGCATCATATAGATACCATGATAATTTTTCACATCTACAGGTGTTTTATTCACCCATGTATGGAATGCTACAAACACATTTAGAGTGGTTTATCCTCAATCATTCTATTAGCTAGAGTAGAGTCAGAAGCCTTCAGTCACATCAATTCTCCTGTCATCACCTCTCTTCAGCCTTTGCTTTCTCTATGCTGCAATGTTGTTGTTCTTCCTCTATCATGTAGCTGTTATTTTGGCTATTAATCTCATGAACTGTTTGCATATGCCCACCAAAGTTTGGACGTGTGGCGCATGTTTGGCTCTTACTTCCCATAGCTTCCTTGTAGAGACTGACCACTTGAAGACTGGCTATGATGATGCATCCTTCCCTAGAACAGCAAGTTGTGGAATTTTCTTCCATTGTTTTTTCGTCCTCATATAACTTTTCTTCTGTTAAGAGTCACTCTTACAAACACACTTGCAGAGCCCTGATGAATTTCTTGTTTCTTTCTCTATAGACTTTTCCTTTCACCTGAGATGAGCTTGATAAGGACATGTATGCTTTTGCCATATCGTTGAAAAAAAAGTTTCAGTAAGACCATACATAGATATTATGTTCGCCCTTTTTCCATACACTCTCCATTCCTTTAGCACTATGCCTCCCTACGCTGACATCTTGAACAGTATTTCAAGTGGTTTATTTAGTGTATTTGCACACATTATTAGCACATATGATGAAATTCATCAGGACCATGAGTCTTGTATTGATCAAGCCTTTTTGATATCCTGTAAATCTTTTTTAGTTATCTCAATGATTTTCATAACCTCCTCCTCAGTCCATTTCGTTGGTGATGGGACTATAGTGCCTTTCACTTTAAAAATACTTTTGAATTCGTTCAATTTCTCACATATTCTTATATCAACCTCTGCAATTTTTCCTGCTGAATCCCTTAGTCAGATTAGCTGATCCCTAACTGACAACTGACTCATGATGTATATCTTGAAAAGTTTTGTATTTTCACTTGCTTTCTCCAGAGTATTATATTCAAAGTTTCTTTGTTCCTCTTTTCGTATAGTCGTTCTGTTCTTTTACATCTTGCAAATGCTGGCTGACTGGAATGCTATGTTTGCCTCAACTCATCTTGAAGGTTCTCTGCTTTAACATTTTTTATTAAACCATTCCTTCCTCTTTCTTATTGTTCCGTCTTTATTCCAGGCTTGGGGCTACCCATACTTCTACATCACTATACATTTCACAGAGCCTCTCAACATACAGCCCTGGTTCCTGGCTAATGAATTCCATTTCCCAATCTACTTTACCATAGAAGTTATTAAGGTTTCCTTAGATTCCGTGATTACCTCTTATCTTTGTTTCCTGTCTCACCCATACTTTTATAATGTCCTTACTAAATATTCAGACTTGAGCATTGCATGATCACTTCTTCTAAATGATATATCACATATAATTTGCTCATTCTTCATGCTGCTAGTATGAGTAAAGATAAAATCTATTAATGATGGTGTATCAGTCCCTCTCATCCAAGTGTGCTCTGAGACATGTCAGTGATGGAAATTTTCTTGTATACTCTGAAATTGTGTCTTCGTGAGTCCCAAGCACCATGGGAATGCAAATTCCCTCAGTCTTTCTCTTCAGAACTGAAATTGGCATTATCCATGTTTTACCATTTCTAAGAAGTGGGTGTTTCACTGTTCTTGTACTATCCTGATTGTTCCTTCATAGTTATGATTGTATATTTGTTTTGGTTTGTTGCATTTCTTTGGAGGATTATATGATAATAACACTACTATGCTCTTCTTCACTACAGTTACTGAGGACGTTACGTTCCTGACTCAATTTTCCAAGTGTAACTCTTGTGGATGGTTTATGCCATGCCTGAAACAACTTACGTTAGCACCAAGATACAGAACCATACTCAGTCTGAACATGATTTAGACGATATTCAGTGAAGTATAGGAAATGGTCCCATACTGAAACATAATGATGGTGATTTAGCCCCTGCAGGAGTGAAATAGGGTGGACTGAAGTTATCCAGATCACCTCTGAATTATGTGACACAGCAAAAATTGTCATATCACAGGTAATGGAGACTCTGTTTATTAAATTAACATTGATAAATGTAGCAGTAAGGGAGACCCACAGACTTGGTTATAACCACTTGTTTCTGGCTGGTATCAAATCTCTTGAACACCTTTGATTTAACAAGACTGATAGTCTTACATCCTGAACTCCAATAATCATCTTGAATGATCCTTCCAGACATACTGGAATGCTAACACTTTTGAATGATCAGGTAGCAGTAAACACAAACTAATTATTTTTTCCAGCTGATGAGACAAAAACTTAATGATGTTTTGCTGATATGATTTAGATGTGCATGGTGATAAGTACATAAATACCTCAAATTGTGTTGAAGTACTTTATTCTTAATGTGAATCACCTTTGCTATTAGCTTTGTTCTAGTACTACCAGCACTTCTGCCACCCTCTTGCCACCAACTCTACAATTTATACCACCACTTTTTAAACAATTTTCCACAACCTCTGCAGCCACCTGCTCCTTCCATTATGCAACCACTTTTGCCACCACCCTTGCCACCAACTCACCAACCATTTGTGCCAGCACCACTACCACAACATTTGTCGATATCTTTGCCACCATTTTTATCACTTCATTTATATATGTGCCTCCCTCCGTTGCCACAGACACTACCACCATCTCTGCCACCCCTTGCCAGCACCTCTGCCACCTTCTTTGCCATCCCCTTTGCTACCTCATATAACTGCGACTTCGTCACCACTTCTGCATTCATCTTTGCCGTCACTCTTGCCACCACTGCTGCCATTATCTTTGTTACCGCCAACTTTGCCAACTTCTCCACCACTACCAGCTGCGTAATAATTTGTGCCACCACTTTTGAGAACTCCTCTGCAACCATCTCACCTTCCCACTTTCCAGTGACTACTACCACCTCTACAGCCAATAATATAATTACATTTGTCATCACCACTGCCATCATCTTTACCACCACTTTCACTATTTCTGTCACGATCTTGCAATCTTTGCCACGACCACCTCTACCATCATCTTTGTCACCACCAGTAAGACCACCTTTGCCAACCCCTCCACCACCTTTGGCACCATCTTTACCACTACTATCACCTTTGCAGCCAATTATGCCACTACCTCTGCCATCCCCACATATGATATATCTGGCTCCACCTCTACCGGACAGGAGAGAGATGCTTAGGACGGGAGTCAGGAAGGACAGCAAAGAGAGGCTTGGGACGAGAGTCAGGCTGGACAGGAGAGAGAGGCTTGGGACGAGAGTCAGGCAGGACAGGAGAGAGAGGCTTGGCATGGTGGGTGAGGTAGGGATATCATATGTGGTGTATGAGGTACAGAGATCCTACATGGTGTGTGAGGTAGAAAGATCCTACATGGTGTATGAAGTAGAGAGATCCTACATGGTGTATGAGGTAGAGAGATCCTACATGGTGTGTGAGGTAGAGAGATCCTATATGGTGTATAAGGTAGAGAGACCCTACATGGTGTGTGAGGTAGAGATCCTACATGTTGTGTGAGGTAGAGAGACCCTACATGGTGTATGAGGTAGAGAGATCCTACATGGTGTGTGAGGTAGAGAGATCCTACATGGTGTGTGAGGTAGAGAGATCCTACATGGTGTGTGAGGTAGAGAGATCCTACATGGTGTGTAAGGTAGAGAGATCATACATGTTGTGTGAGGTAGACAGACCCTACATGGTGTGTGAGGTAGAGAGATACGTAAAGTTAGTATAATTTTTCTCATTCCAAGCCTTAAGTTGAGAAATGTCCTGGTTAAAGTGAATTATTTTATCGTTATAAAAGGAAATAATACATGAAATGTAAAATAGAAATGCTTAAGATAATAGATATCATACAAACATTAATATTTGTGATTATTCCTTTTTAACAATATAAAAAAT
Source organism: Panulirus ornatus (assembly GCF_036320965.1). NCBI lineage: Eukaryota > Metazoa > Arthropoda > Malacostraca > Decapoda > Palinuridae > Panulirus > Panulirus ornatus. Next base: position 1,503,246 of record NC_092235.1, read on the forward strand.
GCCAAAAAATATACATCATTTTTATATATACATACATACATGCATATATATATATATATATATATATATATATATATATATATATATATATATATATATATATATATATATATATATTCATTGATCGTTATTAAAAGAAATAGAAAATAGATAGAGATAATGAAAATAGTGTAATATTATATAAACATTAATTTTTGTAGATAGGTTTTTTTGAACTTAAAGTTTTAAAAAAATGCGAAAGAAAAGCACACATCCTTCTGTTATATGTATATAAAGAAATCAATCCTGAGTCAATGGCCGGTGCACATAACGAACAGTAATGTCGGGGTGCGTCGCTATAAAATCCGTAACCAGTGTGTTTGTGTCAGTTGGAGGCAGCTGTTGGACTTGCAGGGGTTGTATCCTGCGATGCACATTCTGGGATCTCACCTCCCGTGCCATGATGGCTGCCCGACGCCTCTCGAAGGCGTACTGCAAGTGTTTCAGAACTACCTCCAGTTTGGGTCGTGCTTCAGGATCATATCTTGTGGCCTCTCTAATTGTAGATACCACGCGTAAGCGGCGTCTCTTATAAACTATTTGAAGTATTCTAATAAGGAGGACGGCATATGAGAACACATCAGACTTTCTTGTGCTAGGCTGGCCACGCTTCACCTCAGGAGCCATCCATGGGTAATCCTCAGGATCGCTCTCGAGTTCATTAGTCATGTCCTCGAAACATGCAAGTCCCAGATCGATGATGTTCACTCTGGGTGACTGCGGATCGCCGCTCACGACCACATTGTTAGGCTTTAGGTCATTGTGGATGAGTCCTTTGCGGTGTATTTCAAGAAGCCTTTGTCCAACCATCAGTCCCAGTTGCAGGAGATCGTAGCCATCTGGTCCTTTGCCTTTAATGATATCCTGGAGAGTGTATTGGCCGCAGTAGGTCATCAAGATGGCTGGTGGTTCCTCGGAATAAGCCAACAACATTGGGACTCCTCCAGCTCCTTCCAGCAAAACCATGTATTGGCTCTCTCGCATGAGACGCTCATCCTCAGAAAAGTGAGACACCTTCAGAACGGCCAGTTCGTCATGCCACTTGACGAGGTAGGCAGTCCCGTTCCCCCCTTCGCCCAAGGTGGCCAGGCTTTCGGAAACAAGCAGTTCCAATGCTTTTCGGTCGAGCTGAGTCATGTTGAGAGGAAAGCCTTTGGTTTTGTGTTGGGTATCAGCAGAAATTTACCACTCTCAATGTGCAGGTCCGTGGATGTGATTTCGATGCCTAAGTTGTTTCGTTGCCTACTGATCTTACGCTATATCCTGGATATGCAGAAAATCATAGTTAACTCCTCAGGTAATTGAGTTATATATATATATATTATATATATATATATATATATATATATATATATATATATATATATATATATATATATATATATATATATATATATATATATTATCCCTGGGGATAGGGGAGAAAGAATACTTCCCACGTATTCCCTGCGTGTCGTAGAAGGCGACTAAATGGGGAGGGAGCGGGTGGCTGGAAATCCTCCCCTCTCGTTTTTTTTTTTAATTTTCCAAAAGAAGGAACAGAGAAGGGGGCCAGGTGAGGATTTTCCCTCAAAGGCCCAGTCCTCTGTTCTTAGCGCTACCTCGCAAGTGCGGGAAATGGCGAATCGTATGAAAAAAAAAAAAAAAATATATATATATATATATATATATATATATATATATATATATATATATATATATATATATATGTAAATCTTTTTTTATTTTAAATTTTTTTTTATGCTTTATCGCTGTCTACCTACTTCATATATATAGTGAAGATAAAGAATTAGAGATAAACTCTGTGGCCGGGGTTTGTACCTGCTCAAGAGCAGTAAATATGGCGGACAATTCAGGTTGTAGTGAAGATGCCCAATTGTATATTGTATAACATATTATGATCTAAGTGAGTTAAGTAGTGAAGATAAAGAATTAAAAATCATTAAACTCTTTGGTAGGAAATATGGCGGGCAATTCAGTTCGTAATGAAACTGCCCAATGCTATATTGTATATTTCATATTCTAATCGAAGGGTGTCAAGTAATGACGATAAAAAATTAGAGAAAAAGTCTATGGCCGTAATTCATACCAGCTCAAGATTACGAAATATGGCGGACAATTCAGTTTGTAATGAAGATACCCGATTGCATATTATGTATATATCATATTCTAATCTAATTGTGTCAAGTAGTGAAGATAAAGAATTCGAGATAAAATATGGCCGAGATGTCTACCAGCTCAAGAGGAGTGAATATCGCGTATAATTCAGTTTGTAGTGAAGATGCCCAATCTTATATTGTATATATCATATTCAAATCTAAGGGTGTCAAGTAGTGACGATGGAGAGTTAGAGATAATCAAACTTTATGGCAGTGATATTTACCAGCTCAAGAGCAGTAAATATGGCGGGTGATTCTGTTTGTAGTGAAGATACCCAATTGTATATTGTGTATATTTTCTAATCTGTCAAGTAGGGAAGATAAAGAATATGTAATAAACCCTATGGTCGTGATTTCTACCAACTCAAGAGCAGTAAATATCGCGGGCAATTCAGTTTTCAATGATGCCCAATTGTGTATTATATTTATCATATTATTATGCAATTGTGTCAAATAATGAAGATAAAGAATGAGAGATGAACTCTATGGCCGTGATTTCTACCAGCTCAAGTGCATTAGATATGGTGGACAATTCAGTTTTAGTGAAGATGCCCAATTGTACATTGTATGTATCATATCCTAATCTAAGTGTGTTAAGTACTGAAGATAAAGCACTAGAGATAATTCAATTCTATGGTCGTGATTTCTACCAGATGAGAAGCCGTAAATATGGCTACTATTCAGTTTGTTTTGAAAATACCCAATTGTATATCTGTATATTTCTATCAGCTCAAGAGCAGTAAACATGGCGGACAATTTAGTTTGCAGTGAAGATAAAGAATTAGAGATAAGCTCTATGGCCGTGATTTCTACCAGTTCAAGAGCAATAGAAATATGGGACAGTTCAGTTTGTAGTGAAGATGCCTTACTTTGTATTGTATATATCATATTCCAAACTAAGGTTGGCAAGTAGTGAAGATAAAGAATTAGAGATCATTAAACTCTATGACCGTGATTTCTTCCAGCTCAAGAGCAGTAAATATGGTGGACAATTCAGTTTATGGTGAAGATACCTAATTCTGTATTGTATATGTCATATTGCACTCTATTCACTAACGTGTATCTTCACTACTAGCTTATTTTCACTTAATTATATCTTCACTATACCCTCTTCTTCACTACACCGTTATTTCTACCATACCATCATCATTGTACGCCCTGATGTTCACTAAAAGTAGATCTTATCTTCACTACATAATCATTTTGAATAAACTTTACTATTTAATAACCCTTGTCTTTACTACATTCGTATCTTCACTACATTCTTTTCTTCACTACAACCTATCTTGAAAATATCCTTATCATCACTACTCTTCTTCGCTACACTCTCATCTTAACATCATCTTTCTGTTTACCGAACTTAGTTCAAAGTCTGACTTGAACGTAGCTTTGGAAAGTTTGTGTTCCTCATTGTGTTACCTCCTTAGTATCATTGTAAAGGCAATTGTCGCCACTCCCTAACTAAACCCTCATCATCACTACACTCTCATCATTATCATTACTTCTTGATGTTCAATACAAAATTTTAACATATACATTTATCTTCACTACAGAATAATTTTCATTGCACCTTAATCTTCATTATTCCTTGTTTCAGCTACATCCGTATCTTCCATTCATTCTTATATCTTATATTAGTTACATCTTTACAATATCTTTATGTCTTCTCTGTTCCGTCTTTTGGAAAATTGAAAATGAGAGTAAAGGATTTCCGGCCTTCTGCTCCCTATCCTTTTAGTCGCCTTGTACGACACGCAGGGAATACGTGGCAAGTATTCTTTCTTCCCTATCCCCAGGGATAACAGCATCTGGTGTTCCCAGACGGTCACCCATCCAAGTACTAACCAGACCCAACGTTGCTTAACTTCCCTGATCGGACGATATATACATATATATAATATATATATATATATATATATATATATATATATATATATATATATATATATATATATATATATATATATATATATATATATATATAACACTGAAAACAATGAATTTCCCAAATAAAAATGGAAGCGCCGGGGTTTGAACCCGGGTCCTCTCGCATGCCAAGCGAGTGCTCTACCACTGAGCTACGCCCCCAGGAACATATTTTGTGACATAGTATTATATGAAGTACTGAGATTACCTCGGCAAAATAGTGTTTGACCGACCGTTGCCGACTAGCCGGCAAAATAACCACAGGATAAATCTCCATGTTGCTGTCGTGTTTTCCTCTCAATTTTCCACGAAGAAATGAGTTTTACTTTTTTATTGTCGTTGCAATAGACTGGAACTAAGCAATAGACTGGAACTAAGCAATAGACTGGAACTAAGCTGACCTGGTATGAGGTCAGAGCCCTCATTATCATCCCTGCTAACTACCGGAAGCAGATTAAGTTGTTCCACAACCGATGTCCGGCCCATGTTAACTCTGATGTGCCCAGCAGTTGGAGGAGGATCGCCAGAAGCTTCTGGAAGATTTCAAGAACGTCTTGGTGGACCTGACCCTTTCAGATAAGGTCGAAAACCACAATTTATTGTGAAGATCTTCACTATAACGTTGGACAAAGATACTGAATGTTGCACACATGTGATGCGGACAAAATGAAAAAAGAAAAAGACAAAAATTATGTCTGGTGTGGGTCTCGAACCCACGACCTTGAGTGTGTAAGACTCACGCTCTACCACTGAGCTAACCAGACAATAGAAAATTCGTCTGTTTCTTCAATTTGAATTAATGAAAATCTTTGCGAGGCAGCGTTTAGAAAAGAGTGATGTCTTTGACGAAATTTACTTGCTTGGCTCCTTCTTCTGTTCCTCATTATCGAAAGTAAACATACTGAAGGATATATATATATATATATATATATATATATATATATATATATATCATCCCTGGGAATAGGGGAGAAAGAATACTTCCCACGTATTCCCTGCGTGTCGTAGAAGGCGACTAAAAAGGGAGGGAGCGGGTGGCTGGAAATCCTCCCCTCTCGTTTTTTTCAATTTTCCAAAAGAAGGAACAGAGAAGGGGGCCAGGTGAGGATGTTCCCTCAAAGGCCCATTCCTCTGTTCTTAACGCTACCTCGCTGACGTGGGAAATGGCGAATAGTACGAAAGAAAAAAAGATATATATATATATATAAATATATATATATATATATATATATATATATATATATATATATATATATATATATATATATATATATATATATATATATATATAAGGGAGCAAATGGGAACTTCAGTGAAGGGCGTAAATGGGGAGGTGATAACAAGTAGTGGTGATGTGAGAAGGAGATGGAATGAGTATTTTGAAGGTTTGTTGAATGTGTCTGATGACAGAGTGGCAGATATAGGGTGTTTGGGTCGAGGTGGTGTGCAAAGTGAGAGGGTTAGGGAAAATGATTTGGTAAACAGAGAAGAGGTAGTAAAAGCTTTGCGGAAGATGAAAGCCGGCAAGGCAGCAGGTTTGGATGGTATTGCAGTGGAATTTATTAAAAAAGGGGGTGACTGTATTGTTGACTGGTTGGTAAGGTTATTTAATGTATGTATGACTCATGGTGAGGTGCCTGAGGATTGGCGGAATGCGTGCATAGTGCCATTGTACAAAGGCAAAGGGGATAAGAGTGAGTGCTCAAATTACAGAGGTATAAGTTTGTTGAGTATTCCTGGTAAATTATATGGGAGGGTATTGATTGAGAGGGTGAAGGCATGTACAGAGCATCAGATTGGGGAAGAGCAGTGTGGTTTCAGAAGTGGTAGAGGATGTGTGGATCAGGTGTTTGCTTTGAAGAATGTATGAGAAATACTTAGAAAAGCAAATGGATTTGTATGTAGCATTTATGGATCTGGAGAAGGCATATGATAGAGTTGATAGAGATGCTCTGTGGAAGGTATTAAGAATATATGGTGTGGGAGGCAAGTTGTTAGAAGCAGTGAAAAGTTTTTATCGAGGATGTAAGGCATGTGTACGTGTAGGAAGAGAGGAAAGTGATTGGTTCTCAGTGAATGTAGGATTGCGGCAGGGGTGTGTGATGTCTCCATGGTTGTTTAATTTGTTTATGGATGGGGTTGTTAGGGAGGTAAATGCAAGAGTCTTGGAAAGAGGGGCAAGTATGAAGTCTGTTGGGGATGAGAGAGCTTGGGAGGTGAGTCAGTTGTTGTTCGCTGATGATACAGCGCTGGTGGCGGATTCATGTGAGAAACTGCAGAAGCTGGTGACGGAGTTTGGTAAAGTGTGTGGAAGAAGAAAGTTAAGAGTAAATGTGAATAAGAGCAAGGTTATTAGGTACAGTAGGGTTGAGGGTCAAGTCAAGTGGGAGGTGAGTTTGAATGGTGAAAAACTGGAGGAAGTAAAGTGTTTTAGATATCTGGGAGTGGATCTGTCAGCGGATGGAACCATGGAAGCGGAAGTGGATCATAGGGTGGGGGAGGGGGCGAAAATTTTGGGAGCCTTGAAAAATGTGTGGAAGTCGAGAACATTATCCCGGAAAGCAAAAATGGGTATGTTTGAAGGAATAGTAGTTCCAACAATGTTGTATGGTTGCGAGGCGTGGGCTATGGATAGAGTTGTGCGCAGGAGGATGGATGTGCTGGAAATGAGATGTTTGAGGACAATGTGTGGTGTGAGGTGGTTTGATCGAGTAAGTAACGTAAGGGTAAGAGAGATGTGTGGAAATAAAAAGAGCGTGGTTGAGAGAGCAGAAGAGGGTGTTTTGAAATGGTTTGGGCACATGGAGAGAATGAGTGAGGAAAGATTGACCAAGAGGATATATGTGTCGGAGGTGGAGGGAACGAGGAGAAGAGGGAGACCAAATTGGAGGTGGAAAGATGGAGTGAAAAGGATTTTGTGTGATCGGGGCCTGAACATGCAGGAGGGTGAAAGGAGGGCAAGGAATAGAGTGAATTGGAGCGATGTGGTATACAGGGGTTGACGTGCTGTCAGTGGATTGAATCAAGGCATGTGAAGCGTCCGGGGGAAACCATGGAAAGCTGTGTAGGTATGTATATTTCCGTGTGTGGACGTGTGTATGTACATGTGTATGGGGTGGGTTGGGCCATTTCTTTCGTCTGTTTCCTTGCGCTACCTCGCAAACGCGGGAGACAGCGACAAAGTATAAAAAAAAAAATATATATACGTATATATATATATATATATTGAAAAGGATCGCAATTTTGCACGTGATCAAGTATATTCTTATGAGTCCACGGGGAAAATAAACACGATAAATTCCCAAGTGCACTTTCGTGTAAAACTCACATCATCAGGGGAGACACAACAGAGAAATATAACAGTCAGTTGATATACAACGAAGAGACGTAGCTAGGACGCCATATGGTAAACATGTGATTGTCCAAGACAGACAACAAGCGTATCATAAACTTATTATGTGGACAAGAAGGTGAATTGTTTACACATTTTATCAACATTAAAGTTATCCAATTTGTATAGACCATCACTAATATTAAGATTATAATTCTTTGTGTATTCAGCAATAGAAGATTCAATGATATTTCTCGTGGTACTTGAGTTAGAGTTAATAACTGAGATGGCATTATTAACTCTAATTCCAGTACCACGAGAAATATCATTGAATCTTCTATTATTAAATACACAAAGAATTATAAACCTTGAGGAAGCAACATGGCGGTCAAAAATAAGCTGCAGGAATGAAGTTTATGAATGGAATATCAGTGAGACGATCCAAATGACGAATGAATGAGAGCGTAGTCAACATACAATATAAAAGGACATATTATGAATGGCAGCCAGGCAAGTAACGGCCCAACTGAATGGAAGGATTTAAAAGTTCGCGTTATATGACGAATTTTGATAGATTATCCAAATTTCCATTCCAGTTATGAAACTTAATGGTTGTGTTCAGTTCTAGAGACAAAGTTTAAAGGTTTGTGTTTCAAAGATGAACCACAAAGGATATCGTTAAATTAACTGACATTAAAATTTGTCAATTAAGTGAATCATTTTGTACAATAGCTGTAATTTGACAGAGTTAAAAGTTCGCAATTTCATTACAATTCTAATTTAAAAGCTTGATATTTAATGATGGTTTGCACAAGCTTAACGTACATTTAAGTTTTGTGTTTATATGACGTATCTTAAAGGACTCTGGTAAAATAACGCAGCTGGAAGGTTTACGTTCAAATGACGGTGTTTAAATGTTTATTGATGAATGGTAGATTTAAATGGATAGATTTTAAGTTCGCGTTTTCATGAGCGACTTTAAACCTTGTGTTTAAATGCCAGAGTTTAAATGTTGGTATGTACAATGTTGAGCAGATGGCGGTAGTGTGTAGACACAGCCATACCAGGTCGTATTTATCATCATTAAAGTCACCTTCCTTACTTACTTATGGCGGCGATGAAATTCACTGGTTCTTGATTGTGCACCAATTAACCTATCAGATAATGGTACAATGTTTGCCTGGTGTTGCATATATCACGTCTGTTGTTGAAACACAAGAATGCCAGGTGACTTTGGGAGTGGATGATAATGTAAAGATCAATATAAATGTGGGAAATCTTGAACCGCCATCACCAGACACAACACATGTTTGGATCTGGCGGGGGGAGGGACTTGCCTGTGACGTCACGATGCCCCGCCTCCAGCCTGGCGCCGCTCTGTGTGTGTGTGTGTGTGTGTGTGTCCCCTGGGTTCATGTTGGTCACAGCCACCCACCGGCCGGTGGTCAGGTCAATGGGCGGTGTGTGTGTGTGTGTGTGTGTGTAGCCCCTGGGTTCATGTTGGCCACAGCCACCCACCGGCCGGTGGTCAGGTCAGTGGGCGGTGTGTGTGTGTGTGTGTGTGTGTGTGTGTAGCCCCTGGGTTCATGTTGGCCACAGCCACCCACCGGCCGGTGGTCAGGTCAGTGGGCGGTGTGTGTGTGTGTGTGTGTGTGTGTGTGTATCCTCTGGGTTCATGTTGGCCACAGCCACCCACCGGCCAGCCGGGCGGTAGTTTATAACTAAGACTGGTAGTTTCACATGCCACTTGGAGTGTCCCTCACTACAGAACTTGAGCAGCTCTTATCCTGAGGTGGAGCAGTTGATCCTCTCCACCAGGCTGGTACACTTGGTCTGCACCAGGTGGCTCCCTCCTGGTCATCCTGAGTGGTTGGTTGCTGTGTGGGATTTAATGACCATTGACTTGTGAAGGTCATTAGACCAGCCATCATTTTATCATCTGATAAAACATGAAGCAACGCCAAATATTACATGATCCATCTAAACTATTGAGAATGATGAAGTCTGATATTGTTACGTTACGTCATCCAATCTTGCCACTCGCATGTTACGGTAATCACGACTACATACATAGTGTTGTTACGACTGATATTACTGTATGTACTGTAGTAACGTACTGTGTTTATGTGGACACCAGACGAGACCATCATTATGATGTGTCACCAACATGTATCTATAATACTTCTATAACCAGCATGATCAAGAAGGTTATAACAACATTATCCATGTGTCACCAACATGTATCTATAATACTTCTATAACCAGCATGATCAAGAAGGTTATAACAACATTATCCTTGTGTCACCAACATGTATCTATAATACTTCTATAACCAGCATGATCAAGAAGGTTATAACAACATTATCCTTGTGTCACCAACATGTATCTATAATACTTCTATAACCACAACGATCAAGAAGGTTATAACAACATTATCCTTGTGTCACCAACATGTATCTATAATACTTCTATAACCAGCATGATCAAGAAGGTTATAACAACATTATCCTTGTGTCACCAACATGTATCTATAATACTTCTATAACCAGCATGATCAAGAAGGTTATAACAACATTATCCTTGTGTCACCAACATGTATCTATAATACTTCTATAACCAGCATGATCAAGAAGGTTATAACAACATTATCCTTGTGTCACCAACATGTATCTATAATACTTCTATAACCAGCATGATCAAGAAGGTTATAACAACATTATCCTTGTAGTTGTTGGATCAGTGTAGAGCAGAGCAATACCTGGTGAACATTACTTCCTGGTGGCCGCCATAAATACCACCAGTGTTTATAAGCTCACACATCACCAGGGGTTAAGATATGGTGTTATCCCTCACTGCTCTATATAGCACCAGCCACGGTGGCTGGGCCTCCACCTTATACCTCACTCCTACTCTTCTATATCCCTAACTTCCTTGTGATCATCTCACTTTGAATAACTAGATCTTCACATAACAGTTGTTTGTTGTTGTTGTTGTTGTTACATGTTGTAGGTTTATGTTCTGCCACTGGACGACTCGTTCTCTGATCTTACCCAACATATAAATGTTTGTGTTGAAGTTCGTCAGGTGTTTATCATACGGAGTCTGTAACACGGGAGTCTGTCTATCGTTCACTATACTGGATAGTAACCGGTAAAGGTTATCAAAGATATCTACACCAGAAACTGTGCCACACAATAAAGCATACAAATCACGATATTTGCAACATGATAACATGTTTGACTTAATGACCATCAACAGGTAAGGTCATCAAGCCGCACCATACATACGTCAGACAGTAACATCAGTTGTATAACAGGATGTATATATGTGGTTGGATTTAAGGGCTATCAGCTTGTGGTCATGAAGCCAGAATGTGAACCATAAGTTCAACATAAAATGATCGTCCAGGTCCAGCAGGTAGCTGCATATAAAACTATGAATGTCTGTCTTGATTACTGACGACGTAGAGGGAAGGGTTTGGCAGGAAGGGGAGTGTGGTGGAGTTTGCTGGAGGGTTCTCGGGAGTGTTGTGAGGAAGAGATAGAAAAACAGACGGAAAGGAGGAGGGTAACAAGTCCTTGGGCTCAACCCAGGTGCTACATTGTCACTCAAGCAAGACATCTAAAATAATCGCCAGGCTGGTTGGTTATTTGGGCTTGTGGCTCATCGACTGCCAGGGTTAATAAAGTCAACAAGTTAGTCATGATCCCCAATCAAAAATACTTGAACACCTTCACGTGTTGAAGATATTTGTAAGGTCATACACACGCTCACTAAATATTTGGCCTATATAAGTAAGGTTTTCACCACTATTGATTGGAAGGGTCATACCTGCGGTAAAGGTCATGTTATAACCATCAATCGAATCATCTTGAACAGTTTTCCCAGGGGTTCAAGATGATTCTGAGACCGTACACGCTCTCACCCTGTTCGTAAGACGAATGGTGCATTCAAACGTACAGCGACCTATGGAAGGTCATTAGGTCACTAATCCTTTATATGTTCCACTTTAAAGTCACCTAACAATCCTTTCTGCATATTATTGTCTAAATAGTTGGGAGAGTGAAATATAGGAAAATATACGTTCAAGGAAGACATATGCAATGACAGAGTTACGTACAGCGACGACAAGTAGGACAGACAAACCTGAGAAATGGTTGTTGTTGATGGTGTCAACAGTATTATTATTATTACCACACATCACCAGCACACCTTTGATGGCGCTCCTACACCTTCGTGGCTGCTGCACTCTACACAGGAGCAGGGGATGATGGACATCTTTGAGCAAGAAGGTTCTCCGACGAGACTGTACTATTTCTCTCCGTCCTTTGAGGATGACACAGCCTTGCCAAGGATGACTTGTCACTGGTGGTGACACAGCTGACGGATGGAGTCCTGATACACCTTGTGAATAACATCTCATGACCAAAACAGTAGACTGGCCAGGTTGACAAGCGTATTGTGCACTTCAACTGACTAATAATATGACACAGAAAATTACAGACATAAATATCTATTGTAAGGATCAAATCAATGATGAAACAAATATAGTTTGAATGATTAATGAAACATAGTGTGGGAAGTGACACAGCTTTGTGATGCTTGGTCACTTACAAATAATTAATACGAAAGCGTTAGGTGTCGACCCACAGGAGAACGTGTTTACAGATCTTTATAGAAGACATATCTATGTTAGATAAACGCCATATCAAGGAAATATCTTAACCTGGGACGTGTAACATCTGTGTGGAGAGACACAGCTTTGTAATATATGATCTACTCCACCGGTGAACTTTGACAACAGAGAGTTATACAACGCGTCGCTGGACAATATTCACCTAATACCTATAACAAATTTTTATATGATATACGAGACATTTGTTGGAAGTAAACATAAGAAATAATGATAGGAGATAAGGAGAGGGAAAGTACATATTTTCTTAAATGCTGAATGAATCCTGTCTTAACCTAGTTATTTTGCGTTGGATTTTATTTTAGATATCCAGAGGATAATATATTCTGGGGCTTATGATTATTATGCTTTCAACACCTTTTTCAATTTCTTATCATCTTTACTGGCTAAAAGGCCTTGGTTCTTAAGAACCATTAAAATGCAACACACTACATATTTATTATAAATTACTTATCGTATCAACCATAATGTTTGTACCTTATTCTATAAGTTGTCAGTCACATTCTTAAGTATATAACACATTCGTCTGACTCAACTAGATGCATATACCTATATCCACATTTTTACATATATACATATGGTTTTTAGTTTATCATCTTTTAACTCCAAGTTTAAGTGATCCTTCTAAAGAAGATACTAATCATTACCTTGGATGACGTACCTGAGTCTTTATAACAGAAATAATGAACAACTCCTGATTGTTGAGGTTGTGCATACCGCCGGTTGAAGACCATTAGTTCACCAATGTTGTACTGGTAATGATAAAAGTCAACATGTATATAACTTTAATGTTTGACATATACTATGGATTCAGGCTTTATGACTGTTCATATGTTTTCAAATATACCAACATTACATTGACCCTATACGAAATACTACCATTAAATTGTTTGGTCATAAAGGAGATATTCTGATCACTCCAATAATACACATGTATGTTTACCTGGTACAAAGAGATCCGTCATATTGTAAAGCCCTGTGCCAGCCAGGCAGCCAGCCTCCCTAACAACAAACTACCTGTTAGTCAAGATCAGATAAAGAGCCGGGTTGAGGTGAGGGCCCGTACCAAGCATAGACCTAGCGACCTGTCATGGTACAGACCACTCATATGGAGACCTGGTGAATCCAACAATTAGAAACATTCCATATTTGAGGAGACTTGGCAGGTCTAACTATGAACCAATTTCATCATGATCGTATAATATGACCCTGTGCCAATGCTGGGACAAATTGTAATATTGAATTGTATATCGATTTCATATTTCGATGTAATTAACTGTAAAGATGAGTTGCCATAATTATGAGGAAACATGTCCACATTCACACTCACCAACCCTACCCAGACAACACGAGTCGTATTGATCATTTCTGAATTCATTGGATACATCCGGGAAGATACTTTTTTACCGTGTGTACTTTACTTTAAAGTTAAGTTCATAGGAAATAGAGCGAAACTAACTGTCTGTATAACCAACAAAAATCACTATGAGGTATAGATATCTATCTACTAATGACGTCACAGCTGATGTCACTCGTAGTAATGATGGTTGGCAAACGTTTGACCTCAGATGAGGTGAAGTATTTTATCTTCAATATGATTGTTAACATGGAATAATGTACCAATTAGAGTGGTTGGAAGCAGCATTATAAATACGTTTCACAATAAACTTGATAAACATTTCCCTTCAAGTTCAAGACTAACATTATTTGCGACTCATCATTAGTCACACTGACAATATACAGGTTTATCTTTAGATTATCTGTATGTCTTCCACTACACTAATGTGTGAGTTCCTGATATCTTCCATTACACTAATGTGTGAGTTCCTGATATCTTCCACTACACTAATGTGTGAGTTCCTGATATCTTCCACTACACTAATGTGTGAGTTCCTGATATCTTCCACTACACTAATGTGTGAGTTCCTGATATCTTCCACTACACTAATGTGTGAGTTCCTGATATCTTCCACTATCACCATCAGCCTCGAAGTGACTCAGTGGTCCACTGCTGTATGGATACCTTTACATTCCTTTGTATAATGGAATGTTTGTAACAACACAGTAATTAATCATATCTGAGCAATCGGGAATTTGACAAGGCATTATCAGCTCTACGTCCTATTGGCGGGCCATCAAAGAGCTATAAGGCTGTGGTCATGTTTGTCTGGATGTTGATGACAGGGGCTTCCTCTCTTATGTGAATGGCTTCTAATCTCTGTAGTCTCCTGCGATCACTACAACTAGTAATGATTTTGATGTTATTCATTATAATCTCCCTCGTTAGTCTCGTTCCATGCTTTTGTTCATGATGATGTTTGATTCCACCTTCTTGTAAGTGGAGCGAGAGTCGGTGGCTCAGGGTGCAGGTGTACTGATCATGTTGAGATGAGTAATAATGGATATATGAGCATACATTGGTGGGTTTCCTGTATATGCTAAACTTAAACTTGTTTTCTTGTCTATGGATAATGGAATCTAGAAATGGTAACATAACATTATTTTCATTTTTCTACAGTAAATTTGATGGAAGGTACTAAATTGTTAAGTAAGGGGAGAAATATTTGTAAATTTTCATTTGTTTGTCAAACACAAAAAACATCACCTACATACCTAAAACAAATTGCATTAGAAGGTAAGAAATCCTTTAGTAATTTTTTTCAAAACATTCCATGTAAAGATCACTTAGTACAGGTGAAAGAGGGTTACCCATTGCCATACCAAATTTTTGAGCATAATAATCTCCATTAAATTGAAATACACAGTCTTTTATACACAATTTTATCAGTTCAATGAAATTAGACTTTGAAGCAGGTAAATGAATATCATCCAAGACATCAAATAAATATTCTAAAAGGTCATCAACTGGAACTTTAGTGAAAAGTGAGGAAACATCAAAGCTAACTAGTTTAAAATCAAAATTAACATTGATATTGTTTAGCTTGTTGACTAAATCTACATTGTTCATGATATTAGAATTTGATACCTTACCCAATAAAGGATTTGATAAAGAAACTAACCATTTTGACAATTCATATGTGATGGAGCCTACTGAACTCACTATAGGTCTTGCTGGAAAATTCTGTTTATGTGTTTTGATAAGTCCATACATATATGGCAATGAATGGGACAAAGATGACAAACTTTTGATGAGAGAAATGTTACCTTTCAACAACAGCTTCATTTTTTTATTGAAATGAGAATTAACTGCTTTTAAGGTATTTTTACCAAGTTTAGAATATGTTGTGTCATCATTTAAAAGATCATTCATTTTAGACAAATAATTACTTTTGTCTAAAATCACAACAGAGTTAGACTTATCTGCCTTGTTTAATCACGTTAAAAACTATGACCATTGTATTAACTGGAGTAACGCCATCTCAGTTATTAACTCTAACTCTATTACCAAGAGGAATATCATTGAATCTTCTATTATTAAGTACACAAAGAATTGTAATCTTAATATTAGTGATGGTCCATACAAATTAGATAACTTTATTGTTGATAAAATTTGTAAAATGATACGTTTATGAACGCTCGTTGTATGTTTTGGACAATCACATGTTTACCAAATGGCTCTTAGCTTCGTCTCTTCGATGTATATCAACTGACATATTTCTCTCTTGTGTCTCACCTGATGATGTGATTAATACACGAAAGTGCACTTGGAAGCTTATCGTGTTTCATTTTCCCCGTGGACTCATAGGAATATCTTGATGACGCGCAAAACTGTGATCCTTTCCAACATGGATTCCACACGGCTCTTCTATATTTTCTCTACAAGCTGTCCTGGACTTTCTCCTTTCGTTACTGCTTTCTCCAAATCGCTAATCAAGGCTTACCAACTGAAGTTACGATTTGGATTCCTTAGGAAATGCCCTGATGAACAAATGATGCCAAGATCTGTCCTACCTCAACGTTTGTTTCAGCTGTCTGGTCAACGATTTGACCAATTCCAAAATATCATTTTAAATAAAAACATTGATTTAAAGAAACTTGAAATGGAGGAGGCTTTTCGCATTTCAAGAGAGAAGAAACGTGCCTTTCAAATGGCAATACCGACACACTGGAAGAACCGGATGTTGGACTATTGCTATGATAAATTAAGGAAAGAATGCAATAGGCTACAAGTGTCACTAAATTGTAAGTTGGACCATCTTATTGAAAACAGCGACTGGACCAAGAACACAAACCCATCTTTTGTGGTAAACCTGTCTAATAAACTAGATAAAGATTCCTTGTGTGCATTAGGCTATGGTTTGTTTTGTGTGCCCTGACAGGGAAGCCAGCTGTGTTGATGTCACAAAGTCTTTTTGTAATTTAGAAAAATACAGTAATTTAAGTAATGATGAAATTAATATCTGTAAGGGTTTAGTGTATGCCAGTTTGTCAAAACCAGTGGAAGCTAATTGCCCTAAAAGATTCATAAGAGCTATTAACACCTTAAAGAAAAACAAGGATATACATATTACTAAAGCAGATAAGTCTAACTCTGTTGTGATTTTAGACAAAAGTAAGTATTTATCTAAAATGAATGATCTTTTAAATGATGACACAACATATTCTAAACTTAGTAAAACTCCCTTAGAAGCAGTTAATTCTCATTTCAATAAAGAAATAAAGTTGTTGTTGAAAGGTAACATCTCTCTTATCAAAAGTTTGTCATCTTTGTCCTATTCATTGCCATATATGTATGGACTTATCAAAACACATAAACAGAATTTTCCAGCAAGACCTATAGTGAGTTCAGTAGGCTCCATCACATATGAATTGTCAAAATAGTTAGTTTTTTTATTAAGCCCTTTAGTGGGTAAGGTATCAAATTCTAATATCATGAACAATGTAGATTTAGTCAACAAGCTAAACAATATCAATGTTAATTTTGATTTTAAACTAGTTAGCTTTAATGTTTCCTCACTTTCCACTAAAGTTCCAGTTGATGACCTTTTAGAATATCTATTTGATGTCTTGGATGATATTCATTTACCTGCTTCAAGGTAAAATTTCACTGAACTGATAAAATTGTGTATAAAAGACTGTGTATTTCAATTCAATGGAGATTATTATGCTCAAAAATTTGGTATGGCAATGGGTAACCCTCTTTGACCTGTACTAAGTAATCTTTATATGGAATTTTCTGAAACAAAATTACTAAAGGATATCTTACCTTCTAATGCAATTTGGTTTAGGTATGTAGATGATGTTCTTTGTGTTTGACGAACAAATGAAAATTTACAAATATTTCTCCCCTTACTTAACAATTTAGTACCTTGCATCAAATTTACTGTAGAGCTTACAAAAATCCTATACATGAATATTATTTTTATTCGCCTTTGCACATTGTTCAGTTAGCCTTTGTATTGTTATTCAACTTTGCTACCTCATTGGTTTTTGAGAGCTACACCTGGTTGGATTGTGATTATTATGTGCTCTAAGATCACACTTATTGCAAGTTGCTTTATAGGATTTTTGTAAGCTCTACTTTAAGATTTATATTGTATTCCTGATAAAATCTCTGTTTTAACTCTTCTGAAGACCAGCTCTTTCATGCCTGTCATGCTACAGTATAATTCATTTTCTCTTATCTTTGACCATTGTCATTCCATTTCCCTACACCTTGTTTTCAGTTTCTGTGAGAAATGTTAGATCAGAGTTTCATTTTTCCACTTGACAGGAAATTATTTGGTACTGATGGGTGGTGAGCACACCACTAGATAGCCAGCTGCGCCCTGCTAGTGATTCCCGTATGTGTGCAAGTAAATCATAGTATTTAAAGCCTCCATATTGCTCTCTCAATATGACAATGTTATGATAGTTCAGCATAAAACAGGCGTGGCATGATGCCAGCAGTAGCAGACAAGTCTTTTTTCTCAAAGAAGCCGAAAAAAAGGGCTCCTTCACTACTTTAAGAACCACTTACTCCTTTGAACATGAAAAAAGATTCATCATATGAAACCCCTACAACTTGTATGACATTTTAAAGTAGCCTTTACCACGAACATATACAACATAGCTCTGAAAGTTCTACATTGCTGCAGGAATTTTCACATTAGAGAAAAATTTCATTTATGTTTGACCTTGGAATAGTTGGGTTGTTGGTCTGAACAAGATGGCTGAGACTGCAGGGTCTGCTGACTTTTCTGAGGAGGGATTGGCAGTTTCTAGAAATTATGATGCCTCCTAGTCAAGCATCTGTATGCTTAAGTGCATGTAAGCCTTCTCCATTATTTGCTGCAACATCTTAATGAGCTTCATTTTGAATTAAGCAAGCAAGGGCTCAGGGCAGGATTCATCAAACTGATTTCTGAAAAATAAACCGATTCTGCTTTCCACTGTCAGGAAAATAGCTACATAGTTGCACAACAAACTGTATATCATATCAATTCTCTAAAATACAAGCTTAAACAATGATTCTTGACCTTCTCTACATACAGGTCATTTGCCTTGAGGACAGCAGCATCTGTTGTTCTGCAAGACCTAATAGATCCATCAATGTGGAGGCAGATTTGCCTTCAAATATGCCTTGGAAAGTCACCGAACAGAATATTAAGCAACAAAAATGCATTTTAAAGGTGCAAGTTTAAGGGCTACATAGAACTGAAAGGATGTTAAAATATAACCTCTATCAAAGGTACAATTTCTCGATATCACAGCATCGAGGACATCTAATATATAAGAAACTAATGGAAGTTTTTAAATCCTTAGCTGAACCTTTGATTGTGAAACATTCATCCCTAACACAATGTTTACATATTTCCTGTTGAGGTCAGATTGTTATCCTTACTACCCATTTTTTTAATGTGCTCACATACGCTAAATAGACTCACAAAATTTAGCTAAATAGACTAAGAAAACTTGAAATTTTAACATAATCAATGACTACGACAAACCTTAATTATCTATTTTCATTACATATGTAAAGTCTGTGGGACTTCTGTCCAGGAACACTGTTTTAGGTGGTGGAAGACTGGTTGTGTGACTGCTGCATTTGGGCCAGTTCAAGAGCATGTTGGTGAGAGGCTTCCAAACCCATTAGCAAATGGACCATAGTGCTTCATGTGAAAGTCTGTTACATTATTAGGGTCTGTAGGAGGAACGTTCCCTAAGATTTTAAAGGCACTGTGTGTATCAGTGGGAGTGATGGGTACGTGGGCGATTGTCTCTGAATGGATTTTGGGTAGATTTTTCACAACTTTCCTTTTTAAAGGCGAGATTGGTTTGTGGGTAATTTTTGAGAAGTATCTCATGAGTATGCTTGTAAGTTCTTTGGGACAATGGATTTTACTGTGATGAGTCAGGTGTGCTTCATGAGTGAGGACTGGTGAGACGAGTGGTGATGTGGGTCTTTCGGTTCACTGTGTTGATGAAGGATTGCCAGTTATCTGTTTGCCTCTGTATGATTAAGTTAATGATAGATTTATTTAAGAATATTTATTTGATCTCTGATTTCTATCAATGGTAAGTGGTTATGTGTAAGGTGGTTTCTTTACGATGTGTGTAATTTATGGGAGTAGGTAGTAGTTTGTAGGAAGCTAACAACCAGGGAGGTATATTACCAGTACTAACCGCCTGGGTATCTGGAGGGTTAGTGACGTCTGTTTAGTGATCCAGCACTCAGGTGGTCGTCACGTTGCACTCCTCTGACCCAGGTAGCTGTCTTTTGTATTGACTGGGTGAGCTGGATGGAGTGTGCTCAGGATGGGTAAGTGGTCAGAGGATGGTTGCCGTAGCATCCTTCCCTGTAATGCTGGTGTGAGCAGAATGTTGTTTCACAAAGTTAGCTGCAGGAGGTGGTGGACTGGGAGTCTGGTTGGTTGGTTGGTTGCATAGGTTAAGTATACTGAGAAGTTACAGTTGAAGAGATTCACCTCAGAGATCATAAGTGTGAATGCTGAACAAAGTGGACATTCAAATCTTTAATAATGGGAGCATCTTACCGAGGTTCTACTGTTGTGTAGTGTATCTTATGGGGTATGTAGAGTGAGGAGGTATGCAGATGTTGATTATCTTGCACCTAGTACTGTGTTTATAGGATATTGTTGTTGTCTGTGAGCTGTTGTATGGTGTCAGTTGTGGAGAAAATTTGGGTTTGGTGGATAAGTGTTATGAGTACCTACTCCTTGTCTGTTATTTCTTACAGCTGTGAGATCTGGATGTGAGACTAGCTTCTTAGATGAGTGCTACAAGGATACTGCATTCTCTTAATTAGCTGAGAATTTTTGTGTATTTGTTCTTATCATTACTAGCACCGAATTGCAAAATCTTTAGTTTGTCATTGCAGTTCTGTGGCGTAGAATGATCTATTTGTGAAGACTGAAAATGCGCATTCTGTAATGCTGTTTATTGGAAATTTGTGCTCGAGGTGAAGGTGTTTGTGACGGAGTTTTGTAAGTTATTTTCTGAATGGTTGCTGTACGTCCAGTGTTCTGAGTAGTCTCCAGTGGATGACAGTGATGTACAGTGGAGGTGATACCAATGACTGCAGTTAAAGCATAAATTGTAGTTGTGCTTTTTGATATAATTGGCACTATGAACACATGTCATAAGCTGAAATTAGTAGTTAGATGACCTGGCCATTACCTCCCTGTAGTTAACATATGTGTGAATTCTTCAGATGCCTGAGTATAACCTTAAACAACATACTGCACAAAAATTAACTTTACACCAGTGAATGAGAGGTCTCAAATTGATCACCTTTTAGCTTTAAAGAGGTTGGTATGTTATCAGATCTTTTAGTCGTTATGTCATTACATTACTTTGAAAGTGAAAATACCATTTTTATACTAGTTTTCTGAAGAGACGTAGTAAGAGCAATGGTAAAGGGAAAAAAATATTGTTAATCACACCAATGGGAAAAAGATATTGCTAAGCTCATTAAAGGAAAAATAATATTGTTAAGCTTACTAAAGGAAAACAATATTGTTGTTAAGGTTATGGCAGTATAGATTTCCCATATAATATCCTTCATGTCGAAATATACAAGGAGTAGAAATATGGCATTAAATCAATATCCCAACCATGGTCTAATTCAAGAAACAAAACTGATAACTAAAACACACAACACCACAGTGGCAGTCGGTAAGGGAGCTGTGAACATGGTTTAATACAAACATAATGTTATGATCGTAGGAAGACTCTCCATATATAATATATCAAATAAGAAACAAAAATAGCCTCTAACATAGAAGCTGAAGATAACATATGGAACACACAACACTAAAATGTCCAGGACTAGAAATATAATAACCTTAAACACAAAACTGACTGCAAACATGTACATAAACTAATTTACTGGTAAACAATAACGGTGAGAGGAATACATATGAAAATTATTGGTTTGATGCAAGGTACAAAAAAAAGGCAACTGGAGGTGTACAGTACATAGCAAAGATAAACAATGAAACAGTTTGCATGGATTAGTAATATTACAGCCAATTTTGTTGTCGCTAGACTGGTGAAGCCATAATGCAAGAATAAACTGGAGTCCAAGTATAAAAATCAAAAGTACATAATGTGTTGTGAAAACTGGTACCAGAATGAAATAATTAAACACAAGAAAATAGATATCAGCATAAAGCATGGAAAATCCATGAAATAAAATTATCAATGGAATAATCATAGTTACACACATATGAATATTTCATGCAGTTTCAAGGAAAAACAAACTAGCTCAACTAAATACTCTAATGTAGCAACATGAGGAAAAGAGAAAAGCTTTGGAAATGATTTACATCTTGTACGACATTTTTACTTCACAATAAAAGTATTCTCTTAAACAGGGTCATCTTGGGGCTCAGCGAGGCCATTCCTTTCAAATTACAGTTTGGAAACAACACACAAATATATAAGGTCATTCCTTTCAAATTACAGTCTGCGTACACCATCCAAATATATTAGTGCGAATGGAAAATTTAGGTAGGCTAAACATTAATTGAAAACATCAGGGGAGACCCATTATGAAGAAGAGCAAAGTAACTTGTCAGCTTTACCTTTTACTGCAGATAATATCTGAAGAATTAATTTCAATGAGTCCTTAACTTTACAGAGATGCAGAAGTGTCTTGTTCATCTGAAAAATATAAAGAACAAAATGCTAATCAGCAGCGTAGTTACAAGAGGATGGAGGGTAGACCCCAGGAACCACCGACTGTTTAGGGTTTTTATGATATCCAATTCTGCCTAGCTCCTAGGTTGCCATCCAGTCAATTTGGCCGTGATAATCTTGGCAAATCTATCCCCAAGGGTCCCAAATATCTAAACGCCAGTGGTAAATAGCACCTCGACTTAACTCAAAATATCACATATTGTTTACTTGACACTTATAGAGCCTAGCTTTCATGTGGTAATCAATAAGATTTGAAAATGAACTTTGTCTAAATACAACACAAACACTTTAAACAGCTAATGTTAGAAATGAAAAGAAAAGTACTAATCAATAATAACAAATATAAACAAACCGTAACTTTTATTCTGTCCCTTACCACCATGCATGTCTGTTCAAACAAAACCAACTGACCAAAAATAATTCTTTATGAACGTCTCGATTAACTAGAATTTCCCAAGAAACAATAACATATAAGAGAAGTTTTAGTCTGCAAACAAAACAAATACTTAAAACAGCTAACACAAAAGTAAAAAATAGATATCATAAATGATCATAAATTAAAGCCAGTAACTATCAATAGGTGTCGCTTACACTCACGAATGGCTGACCCGTACCATATTTTGGTCTTCCGCTTCACGTACAAATCTTGACCTATAACAATTCTAAATTATAATTACTATAATTTTCTTTAATCATTATATTACAATTTTCTTATGTTAATAATTAGTATAACAAACACAAACAAAAACTGTAGAACTATCAGAAGACAAATTTCAGGCAGCAACTATGAACAAGCGGGAAGGTTTGATCATTTCTCTCCTGCTCCTGCCTCTCTCTCCGTCTCCCATATGGCCTTCCCATACACCAAGATGATATATATATATATATATATATATATATATATATATATATATATATCTGGCCAATTTCCTGATCAACTTTGTTAACGTAGGTTGCATAAAATATACAAAATCACTAACCTCATTACAGGTTACTATATTATAAGAAATAATTTCATAGATTTTTGTTTATTCTCCATAGATTTGAAACACTTTAAAAGCCTAGCTTGTATACTAAGATTTTCATCCTCTGAGCGAAGCCATACAATAATCGTCGTTATCTACTCTGAGCATTGGATAGCCTCCTGATGATCAAGATTGCTGTTTTGGTTGTCCGGTTCCCTTGTTACTGGTGCGCCTCACTGCACACCTTACATGAGTGCCTTCCACAGTATTAGGGACAGCTGCTGGGCCTCACTGTAGCTACTTCTGGGACGGTTGCCAATCTTCCTCGTATTCCCTCATGACCACAGCGCCAAACCGACTCCCGCCATCAGGCCGAGACGCACATACATCTCTGACAAAATTGAGACAACCACTTTCGCGTCAGTTCTGACATCAAGTGAATTTATACGACAATTACGCTCAAGATGCTTGGTTTTTCGTTCATGGATTGAACAGAAGCAACCAACGATGGTTGCTACTGCCCAATCCATGAAGTCCCCCCCACCACGGAAAGGTAACCAAGCTTCGGGGGGGATGGGTGTTTACCCTGACGCCAACGGAGAAACTCAATATAATATTTTTATTATAACTTTCCTTAATCTTGAAAAATGAATCAATCAGAGGGAAGAATAGCCCCAGTCATATGAAGATTGGCTAACCGAATCCTTGCGCATTGTGTAGAAAGTGATTTCTTTGAGGGTTGCTTTATGGAAGGCACGGTAGCGTCGGAAGAGTTTCTTTTTTTCTTTGAAGACGAAGGAAATTATCCCCGTAAATCTATGTATTTTTTTTTGGGCGGGATAATGTTCCCATTTTTTTTTCTTTCTTTGTTTTTCAACGTCCCTACGTAGATATTATGTGCCATCCACTACTGGGAGAAAGCCAGACTTCCGCTAGATTAACGTAATCCTTGGCGGGGAGAAACTAAAGTTGTCTTGGTGTTGGTTCCTCAGTGATAACCCAAACACAAACACAAACACACCTCCAGTGTCCACTCTAGGGCAGTGTTCTCCTGCAGCACCAGCAGGAAGAAAGAACTCCGGTTCCTCACCAACTGAATCTTTTGGCACGGGGAGCGTGTGTCATCTCGACACGCCTTTTAACGCCCGTACGTGGTGCGGAGTGCAGTCGGTCTGTAACGTAGGACCTGTCATGTGTTATTGGTCCCGGTCGGTCTAGAACGCTGGGCCTGACGTGTTGGGGGACCAAGTCGGTCTTGAATAGTGGGCCTAACAGGTCTTGAGACCTGCCATGTCTCCCTGAAGGTGGGCCTGACAAGTGGGGTGGGCTGCATTTCCTCATGGATGGTGGGTCTGGTAGGGCGTGTGGGCTGCAGTGCCACTTGAGTGGGCGAGGTCACTTGGTCAGCATCAGTGGGACGGTGAGGTTTCACTTTTGCACAGCGACCGTTGACGGAAAGTGGTGTCACGTCGGCAAGAAGTGCCTTCTTATAGGAGGCATAGCAGGGTTACTGGATGACGGCGATCCCGCGGTGGTTCTAGTACGTGGATGCAGCCAGGATACTTCTCCGTGGTGGGGCTCGCTTCTTGGTTGGTGGATGTGGCCCTCCCCGCCACATGGTCACAGTGGTTGACCTATTTTACGTCAACACATTACGAGGTCAACCTTCACCCAATCCATATGGCGTTCATACCAGCTTCACCCAAATTCCATTTCCTCCAATTCCACTTCTGGGTATTCCACCTCCATATCCAACCAGCCAAATTCCACTCCATCCATGACTTCCACGTCCGGGTATTCCACCAATTCCACTCCATCCATCTCTTCAACGTCTGGGTATTCCACCTTCATATCCACACAGCGAAATTCCACTCCATCCATCACTTCCACGTCTGGGTATTCCACTTCCATGTCCACACAGCCATAGCCCATGTCAAATACATGGACATATTCAAATTCCATCTCCTGGACAAAGGAGGATCGTCCTACTTCCTTGGTGAACATTATTATATTGAAGTGTTCGAGGAAAGGTTGAGGGAGCTTGCAAGGCGGAGCAGAGATGTTCACTCGACAGAGGTCATAGCTCAAATGATGCTCTCGGTCCCGGCTCCCGCCTTATATAACCTGGGAACTGATCATATCCTAGCATAGCTTAATATAGAGAAGTCTAATATAGTGAGGTCAATGCTTTAATACAGTTAAGTTTATTTCTCACTAGTTTAATACATGTGCCTGACAACATTTCCTTCACCCGTGCAATGTCCCGTCACAGAACACAAGGATTGTCATTATAATTCGTTTTTATCAGCAGAAATTAGATTAAAGTTACTAAAGATAAGTGGTTTAATATGTTATGTGTGTTCTCTGTCATCATAAAGATGGCCATCTACCCTGATGTGTAAAGAAAACATCAATTTTGCCGAGGCTGTGGTGAAGATAAGAACACAATGATATGATAATGTGGTCGTACAATGGTGTAGTCAAGATGTTGTGTTAGAACTATGTAGTGAAGATGGGAGTGTAGTGAAGAGGAGGATTTAGTGAAAATATATATGTTTCTTCACGCTGAGCCATTCCATATAGATGAATATATCTATAATCTAATTGCGGTAAATTACCATATGACTTTAACGGCACCAGCCAGCAGGAAAAATGCTGGATATAGGAGTGACTGAATATTTTTTCGGGTACAGAAATAATTGAATATTTGGTACGATCGATCAAAATGCTTTTTATAGGCAAATAATTTCTGATTTCTCAAATGATTTTTTCCATATGTTGGAACTGGTGTAAGTAATTAAAGATATGAAAACCGATGGAAAAGTTCAGTTTAACGCTTTTACGAATGTCTTGCTGCGTGTTTGGGAAGAGCAGTAAACTACAGGAATATATTGGTCTAATTTCCCCTGCTCGTCCAACAGCAGATATTGTATGGTCTGAGACATTATTTCTGGTGGAGGTGGATTCTCCCCGGCATTGCGTAAATCACTTCCACAAACTTGCGCCATTTTGCACAAATACAGATCCGATATGATGCATTTCCCAGCTCTGTTACGTTATGGACCCTAGTCATCCTAGCCTAGCCTAGCCTAAATAAAAAGGTGTGGAATAATGTGCAACATTTCTCCTTCGTTACAAGTGATAATAAACCTAGGCTATACAGCAACCAGGAACGTCCATATTTGTCTAACTTCTCACATGTCTGTGTCATCTGTCTGCAAACATGTCGAACATCACCATGAGGGCAATTGCGGCTTTCAATTTTGAATATCTCATGTTTCCTCTCTGCCGTGAGATCTTCATACTTAAATAAAATGGTGGGACGTAAGAAATATATGTCCATCGAAGGTAAAATCTATGGCTCAGTTCTATCATCAGTTTCTAAGAAAACTGAAAAGGTGAGGTCCCAACGAGATTCGAACTCGGATTGCTGGATTTAGAGTCCAGAGTGCTAACCCTTACACCATGGGACCTGATAAGTAAAGATGTGATTTCATCTAAATGTTTTACATATAATCAACCAGAGGCCATTCCTCCCTCCCTGCCTGCAGGGTTCAAGGTTTTCTAGAAGGTTCTCGAAGATTCTAGGTAGGAACTGCCACTGAGAGGACGTAGTTATACGATCATTAATGATATTGTTGTTGACTTTCTGATTTAGAAAGATAGATAGATAGATAGATAGATAGATAGATAGATAGATAGATAGGTAAAAACAGATATTAGATAGATCGATAGATACGTAAGGCCGTATATGTCAACTTTCACAGAAATCATTGATATCTGCGTTGTTCTGCAAGAAATACATGTACATGGATGTAGTGATAATATGAGTTAGGTATAAGACCAGTCGTGTTGAGATTGTAGTGAATGTGACCATTGACTTCAACCTTAATGGTGTAGTGAAGATAAAGTTGTAGTGAAGATAGATCTTGAAGTGACTCATAAGGTTGTTGTGAGTACAAGGATGCATCGTAAATGAGTACTTCCTACCTGAAAGTCAACAATTACAAAATTGATCAAGTATAACAACATCCTCGGACAACCAACTACAAACACCAACCATAGAGTGAACCTGACTGTCACCTAACGACGACCTCTCAAAGGTAATGATCTTACCAGAATCTTCGAGAACCTTCTAGAAAACCTTGAACCCTGCAGGCAGGGAGGGAGGAATGGCCTCTGGTTGATTATATGTAAAACATTTAGATGAAATCACATCTTTTCTTATCAGGTCCCATGGTGTAAGGGTTAGCACTCTGGACTTTGGATCCAGCAATCCGAGTTCGAGTCTCGGTGGGACCTCATCTTTTCAGTTTTCTTCGATACTGATAATGGACGCATTATTCTGTACGTTATATATTCATATATATACATAAATATGTATATATAAATGTATATATGGAATGATATGGTTTTATCAATAGCCAGAGACCATTCCTTCCTCCTTGCCTGCAGAGTTCATAGTTTTCTGGAAGGTTCTAGAAGATTCTGGTGAGATAATTGCTATTGAGAGGACATTGTTATACTTCATATATCAATGATTTCATTATTGTTGACTTTCAGATAAAGATAGATATATAGATAGATACATAGTTAGATTGATAGATTGATAGAGCGATATTTAGATAGTTATATAGATAGATAAGTTTCATCAATACTGTATCTTACGCCATCTCCTGTTGCTGGACATATGTTCAACCAGCATTGGGAAAACCTCCAGTAGACCTTAATGTAAAGCAAGATGATAACAAAACCTGCAATAAAAGAATACGATCAACTCCCTAGTGCAGAAATATTGTGACCAGAGAGTCTTCTAGCAAGATGTCAGACGCTTCCACGGGAATCACAAACATAACATCAAATATCTGAAAGTCAACAATAACAAAACTATTGATGTTAATGAAACTATAACAAGAAAAATGATAAACATATGGAAAATAGTGTTCTAGATTATACTTCTAGAAAACAAACTTTAAAGAAAACTGTGAAAAGAAATACCCATCTGGCTGATACGACACAGTAAAAGAACCATCCCACAACCAACTCTAAACTGAACCTGACTGTCCCCTAACAACGTCCTCTCAATGGTATTTATCTTACCAGAATCTCGTAGAACTTTCCAGAAAATCAAGAACTCTGCAGGCAAGGAGGGAGGAATGGCCTCTGGCTGCTGATGATAACCACATTATTCTATATATATACTTTTACCTACAACCGAAGGTTGACCGGCCAGCCCAAGTGGCTACAGAGGTTGTATCCATGAAAGAAACGGACCCACCAGCAGACGAATTCGGTTGGCAGGTTGTATCGAAGAAGAGGAAAAAGAAGGTTGCCCAACCAGCCCAACCAGAAGGGCGTAGCAAAGAAACGAAAGAAGGCTGCCCAACCAACCTGGGTGGTAGTAAGGATGGCTGCTCCACAACCCCAGGTCGTTAGGCAGACTGTAGCCATGGAAGAAAGGAAGGCTGCTCGTCCACCAGCCCAGGTACCGAGTGAGCGTGTAGCTATGGTGGCTGACCCACCAGCACGGGTAGATAGCTACACCCAGATGGCTATGTCGGGTGCAGCAAAGAAGCAAACCCCACAACTACTCCACGAGGTTTGCAAGCCTGCACCCAAAAAGATGAAGACGAAGGTTGCCACACTACCCAATGCACCACCACATGTCTAGAAAGGGAAAAGGTGGACAGAATGGCTGGAGGTCCCACTCCAACAACAAAATCACCTTAGGAGCCAAGTTCCATCCATTAATAAAAAATAAAAAAAAAAATATATATATATATATATATATATATATATATATATATATATATATATATATATATATATATATATATATATATATATATATATATTTATATATACATATATATATATATATATATATATATATATATATATATATATATATATATATATATATATATATATATATATATATATATATATATATATTTATATATACATATATATATATATATATATATATATATATATATATATATATATATATATATATATATATATATATATCAGTAAATTTTAGGGAGAAAAAAAAAAAAAAAAAAAGATGTTCTGGAAGGAGGTAAATAGGGTGCGTAAGACAAGGGAGCAAATGGGAACTTCAGTGAAGGGCGTAAATGGGGAGGTGATAACAAGTAGCGGTGATGTGAGAAGGAGATGGAATGAGTATTTTGAAGGTTTGTTGAATGTGTCTGATGACAGAGTGGCAGATATAGGGTGTTTTGGTCGAGGTGGTGTGCAAAGTGAGAGGGTTAGGGAAAATGATTTGGTAAACAGAGAAGAGGTAGTAAAAGCTTTGCGGAAGATGAAAGCCGGCAAGGCAGCAGGTTTGGATGGTATTGCAGTGGAATTTATTAAGAAAGGGGGTGACTGTATTGTTGACTGGTTGGTAAGGTTATTTAATGTATGTATGACTCATGGTGAGGTGCCTGAGGATTGGCGGAATGCGTGCATAGTGCCATTGTACAAAGGCAAAGGGGATAAGAGTGAGTGCTCAAATTACAGAGGTATAAGTTTGTTGAGTATTCCTGGTAAATTATATGGGAGGGTATTGATTGAGAGGGTGAAGGCATGTACAGAGCATCAGATTGGGGAAGAGCAGTGCGGTTTCAGAAGTGGTAGAGGATGTGTGGATCAGGTGTTTGCTTTGAAGAATGTATGTGAGAAATACTTAGAAAAGCAAATGGATTTGTATGTAGCATTTATGGATCTGGAGAAGGCATATGATAGAGTTGATAGAGATGCTCTGTGGAAGGTATTAAGAATATATGGTGTGGGAGGCAAGTTGTTAGAAGCAGTGAAAAGTTTTTATCGAGGATGTAAGGCATGTGTACGTGTAGGAAGAGAGGAAAGTGATTGGTTCTCAGTGAATGTAGGTTTGCGGCAGGGGTGTGTGATGTCTCCATGGTTGTTTAATTTGTTTATGGATGGGGTTGTAAGGGAGGTAAATGCTAGAGTCCTGGAAAGAGGGGCAAGTATGAAGTCTGTTGGGGATGAGAGAGCTTGGGAAGTGAGTCAATTGTTGTTCGCTGATGATACAGCGCTGGTGGCTGATTCATGTGAGAAACTGCAGAAGCTGGTGACTGAGTTTGGTAAAGTGTGTGGAAGAAGAAAGTTGAGAGTAAATGTGAATAAGAGCAAGGTTATTAGGTACAGTAGGGGTGAGGGTCAAGTCAATTGGGAGGTGAGTTTGAATGGAGAAAAACTGGAGGAAGTGAAGTGTTTTAGATATCTGGGAGTGGATCTGTCAGCGGATGGAACCATGGAAGCGGAAGTGGATCATAGGGTGGGGGAGGGGGCGAAAATTTTGGGAGCCTTGAAAAATGTGTGGAAGTCGAGAACATTATCTCGGAAAGCAAAAATGGGTATGTTTGAGGGAATAGTGGTTCCAACAATGCTGTATGGTTGCGAGGCGTGGGCTATGGATAGAGATGTGCGCAGGAGGATGGATGTGCTGGAAATGAGATGTTTGAGGACAATGTGTGGTGTGAGGTGGTTTGATCGAGTAAGTAACGTAAGGGTAAGAGAGATGTGTGGAAATAAAAAGAGCGTGGTTGAGAGAGCAGAAGAGGGTGTTTTGAAATGGTTTGGGCACATGGAGAGAATGAGTGAGGAGAGATTGACCAAGAGGATATATGTGTCGGAGGTGGAGGGAACGAGGAGAAGAGGGAGACCAAATTGGAGGTGGAAAGATGGAGTGAAAAAGATTTTGTGTGATCGGGGCCTGAACATGCAGGAGGGTGAAAGGAGGGCAAGAAATAGAGTGAATTGGAGTCATGTGGTATACAGGGCTTGACGTGCTGTCAGTGGATTGAAGCAAGGCATGTGAAGCGTCTGGGGTAAACCATGGAAAGCTGTGTAGGTATGTATATTTGCGTGTGTGGACGTGTGTATGTACATGTGTATGGGGGGGGGGTTGGGCCATTTCTTTCGTCTGTTTCCTTGCGCTACCTCGCAAACGCGGGAGACAGCGACAAAGTATAAAAAAAAAAAAAAAAAAAAAAAAAAAAAAAATATATATATATATATATATATATATATATATATATATATATATATATATATATATATATATATATATTAACTACATTGCAACTTACATATAAATAGAATCATCAAGCTTCACTATATTAACTTTACTATATTTAAATATAAACAAGGTCTAACCGAGGTTACTTGGTTGAGCAAGACGTGAGAATATCATCAACTGGCCCTCCAGCCCTGGGTTGAAATTGTCGTTCTGACGTATTTCGAGTTCAGTGCTGATACAGGATCATTGATTATAGGACTGTCTTGTTAGTCTGTGTAACTTCGCCTGACCCAATCCACGTCTTCAATGGCTTTCTGTTACTACAAACGGGATTACAAAGGAAAGCCTTCCTTTGTTAGTTTCATGAATACCTTCGTTCAAATGAAGGGAAAGACTATTACTATGAAGCGGTACCTTATCAGCAGGAAAGAGCTGCAGCAACGGTATGAAAGTTACTGCAAGATACATAACGAGCCCGTGGCTTCCAACGTAAACATCGGCCGCCATTTGGGTTCCCTCGGCATCATGTGTGACACCAAGATTGGACCCGTTGGGAAACAGGAACGATACTATTCTGGTATCATGTGGCTCGATGGCGCAGGATCACCAACTGAAATGCAAAGAAAATGGAGAAAGCCGCCCAAACGTATCATGAAGGCCGTGCAAGAGAAGATCGAGATGGATCGGTTGAGAGACGATATCGCTCACAGTATATTGAAATTTATACCCAAGACTTCCCCTGATCTCCAGACACAGCCAGTCACAGAGACCACCAACCCCGCTTCCCAGACACAGCAAGTCACAGAGACCACCAGCCCCGCTTTCCAGACACAGGAAGTCACAGAGACCACCAGCCCCTGTCCCCAGAAACAACCAGTCACAGAGACCACCAGCCCCGCTCTCCAGACACAGCCAGACACACAGCCCACCAGCCCCGTCCCCCACACAGAGCCACAAGATCCTGATATTGAGGAAGCAAATGAATTTCTCGATGATTTTTTGCTTTCACTGGAGAAGAACTGATGAGTTCCTTATGGACAAGACAAAATGTTAAAAAAGGAATCTATATAAGTTCACTTATGGAGTGAGATCTTTGACGGACCTGTGCTGCCTATAGCACAGCCTAACAAAGGGTGATCTTTGCTGTCGTGCAGTAACCTCATGAGGGCGGAGTCCGGCTACACTTTCTTTACCGAGGAAAAGATCTCTGCACTAATATTGAGTTTCTCCGTTGGCGTCAGGGTAAACACCCATCCCCCCGAAGCTTGGTTACCTTTCCGTGGTGTGGGGGACTTCATGGATTGGGCAGTAGCAACCATCGTTGGTTGCTTCTGTTCAATCCATGAACGAAAAACCAAGCATCTTGAACGTAATTGTCGTATAAATTCACTTGGTGTCATAACTGACGCGAAAGTGGTTGTCTCAATTTTGTCAGAAATGTTTGTGCGTTTCGGCCTGATGGCGGGAGTCGGTTTGGCGCTGTGGTCATGAGGGAATACGAGGAAGATTGGCAACCGTCCCAGAAGTAGCTACAGTGAGGCCCAGCAGCTGTCCCTAATACTGTGGAAGGCACTCATGTAAGGTGTGCAGTGAGGCGCAGCAGTAACAAGGGAAACGGACAACCAAAACAGCAATCTTGATCATCAGGAGGCTATGCAATGCTCAGAGTAGATAAGGACGATTATTGTATGGCTTCGCTCAGAGGATGAAAATCTTAGCCGTGAAAATCAACAAGTAAAATAACTAGTAGTTAGTGGTAGTGAAGTGGAATTACCGCATTTCTGTGGTCTTAATAGTAAAACGAAACTTTTCGTTTTCTCCATCAATCTAGAGGTGTTGTAGACCACCATCCTTAAGGTTGTAAGGTAATGGTAAGTACAAGGTTATGACCTCAGCAAATTTGTGATGGAAAGTGCAGGAAATATGGTAATGTATATAATATAAATTATATAGTTGTATAATAATTGTGCAATAAAATTTTGTCTTCTCTGTTCCCGTTCATTAATTCAAATACAGGTAAGTTTTCTCTTTAACGAGGTGGGATAAGCTACGTGCACTCGGCTTGTAAATGTGGTGACTTTCCCTTCATTACCACAATGTTGTGCTGAACTGAAGATGTAGAATTCCGTAGACGAAACTAAGATAGGAAATCAATCTACATCAAAAATTGAAAGCGCCGCTCTGTGTGTGTGTGTGTGTGTGTGTGTGTGTGTGTGTGTGTGTGTGTTTGTGCGTGTGTGTGTGTGTGTGTGTGTTTGTGTGTATACTACTTTAATCATTATCACATGAGTCTTTTGAGGAAGGATTTGTACACTCACGTTGCCCCGTCTTTTAACCTTGTAAGTGTAAAATATGTTTTCACTCCTGTGTGCACTCACACACACACACACACACACACACACACACACACACACACACACACATAACCTATAATATTATCTAGTATTTTCTTCAGACGGATATCTTACACCTTAATTATAAAAGCCAAAGAAAAATTTATAAAAACATATACATATATTTACACACGTGTAGATATATGTTATGTATTGAAATGTGGCGGAAAAATTCCTTATATATTAACAAACGTGATTGAGGACGTAAAGAATCTGGTACAAACATAATGGTTATTGTGATAAATGATTTATTTATGGTAAATATGTATTGTGTTGCATTATAATGGTTGTTCAGAACTAAGG
Organism: Panulirus ornatus; assembly: GCF_036320965.1. Classification (NCBI taxonomy): domain Eukaryota; kingdom Metazoa; phylum Arthropoda; class Malacostraca; order Decapoda; family Palinuridae; genus Panulirus; species Panulirus ornatus. The sequence goes on from NC_092235.1 coordinate 1,537,212, forward strand.
TCTTTAAACCTGAATCAGTGAAATACTATCAGAAATAGAGAACCTGTTAAACATAAACATTTATATTGATTAACCACAGAATATATTTTCCTCTGGGTATGTAAAAGAAAATACAGTACAGGGAGCTAGTTTGAGGAAGAGTATTTCATTTTTTAACAAAATATTTACCTGTAATAGCGTCCCTTATCTTTCGTCATCATTTCTTATGTTTACTATCAAGAAATGTCTTTTATCTAACATAGAAATTCTGTCTAGGTATTTCATTAATGTTGTCCAAGGATGAGCTACATGCCACACGTGGTCAGGTCACAGTGGTGGTGGTCATGTCAGTGGGCGGTGTGTGTGTGTGTGTGTGTGTGTGTGTGTGTGTAGCCCCGTGGGTTCATGTTGGCCACACCCACCGGCCGGTGGTCAGGTCAGTGGGCGGTGTGTGTGTGGCCCCTGGGTTCATGTTGGTCACAGCCACCCACCCACCGGCCAGCCGGGCGGTAGTTTATAACTAAGACTGGTAGTTTCACATGCCACTTGGAGTGTCCCTCACTACAGAACTTGAGCAGCTCTTATCCTGAGGTGGAGCAGTTGATCCTCTCCACCAGGCTGGTACACTTGGTCTGCACCAGGTGGCTCCCTCCTGGTCATCCTGAGTGGTTGGTTGCTGTGTTGGATTTAATGACCATTGACTTGTGAAGGTCATTAGACCAGCCATCATTTTATCATCTGATAAAACATGAAGCAACGCCAAATATTACATGATCCACCTAAACTATTGAGAATGATGAAGTCTGATATTGTTACGTTACGTCATCCAATCTCGCCACTCACATGTTACGGTAATCACGACTACATACATAGTGTTGTTACGACTGATATTACTGTATGTACTGTAGTAAAGTACTGTGGTTATGTGGACAACAGACGAGACCATCATTATGATGTGTCACCAACATGTATCTATAATGCTTCTATAACTGGCACGATCAAGGTTATAACAACATTATCCTTGTGTCACCAACATGTATCTATAATACTTCTATAACCAGCACGATCAAGAAGGTTATAACAACATTATCCTTGTGTCACCAACATGTATCTATAATACTTCTATAACCAGCATGATCAAGAAGGTTATAACAATATTATCCTTGTGTCACCTACATGTATCTATAATGCTTCTATAACCAACATGATTAAGAAGGTTATAACAACATTATCTTTGTGTCACCAACATGCATCTATAATACTTCTTTAACCAGCATGATCAAGAAGGTTATAACAACATTATCCTTGTGTCACCAACATGTATCTATAATGCTTCTATAACCGGCATGATCAAGAAGGTTATAACAACATTATCCTTGTGTCACCAACATGTATCTATAATACTTCTATAACCAGCATGATCAAGAAGGTTATAACAACATTATCCTTGTGTCACCAACATGTATCTATAATACTTCTATAACCAGCATGATCAAGAAGGTTATAACAACATTATCCTTGTAGTTGTTGGATCAGTGTAGAGCAGAGCAATACCTGGTGAACATTACTTCCTGGTGGCCGCCATAAATACCACCAGTGTTTATAAGCTCACACATCACCAGGGGTTAAGATATGGTGTTATCCCTCACTGCTCTATATAGCACCAGCCGCGGTGGCTGGGCCTCCACCTTATACCTCACTCCTACTCTTCTATATCCCTAACTTCCTTGTGATCATCTCACTTTGAATAACTAGATCTTCACATAACAGTTGTTTGTTGTTGTTGTTGTTGTTGTTGTTACATGTTGTAGGTTTATGTTGTGCCACTGGACGACTCGTTCTCTGATCTTACCCAACAAGTAATTGTTGTGTTCGAGATTCGTCAGGTGTTTATCATACGGAGTCTGTAACACGTAAGTCTGTCTATCGTTCACTATACTGGATAGTAACTGGTAAAGGTTATTAAAGATATCTACACCAGAAACTGTGCCACACAACAAAACATACAAATCACGATATTTGCAACATGATAACATGTTTGACTTAATGACCATCAGCAGGTAAGGTCATCAAGCCGCACCATACATACGTCAGACAGTAACATCAGTTGTATAACAGGATGTATATATGTGGTTGGATTTAAGGGCTATCACCTAAAGGTCATGAAGCCAGAATGTGAACCATAACCACTTACGGGTGGAGTCCGGTAACATCTTTCATAGCATTATGTCTCAAACAGAATACAGTAGTCAGTTTCTGTTAAGTATTCTGCACTTCAACTGATTAATGCTATGATAAGGATGAAGAGAATTACAAACAATGAATACTCATTGTAAGGATCACATCAAGGATGAAACATATATAACTAGAAGTGTTAAGGAAACAAAGATGGTGAAATACCTTGACCCGCCCGGGATCAGTAGCACCTGTGGCAATGGACACACCTTTATAATGCTTGATCACTTACAACTGATCAACTTTATCACGAAAGTATTAGGTATTGTCCCTCAGAAGAATGCTTTACAAATATCTACAGAAGACGTATCTATGTTAGATAGACGCCATTTCTAGGAAATATCTTCACTTGAGACGTGTAACACTTGTGTGGATGGACACAACTTTGTAATGCATGATCCATTACACGAAATGAACTTCACTAACGAAGACTCATACAACGCCTCGCTGGAGAACATTCAACAAATCACTATACCGAATTTTTATTATAGATACAAGACATTTGTTGAAAGTGAACATAAGATTTATGATAGAAAAGGGACGTAACAGTATATAGTTTGTTACGAAAATGAAATACTCCTGCCTTAAACTAGCTCTCTTGTGTTGTTTTTCTTTTAAATCCCCAGAGAAGGAAAAGTTCTGTTGTTTATGATAATATAGATTTGTTTTTATCACCTTATTTGAATTTCTTATAATCTTTACTGATTCTAGCTGAAACGCATTGGTTTAAACAACCATTAAAGCTCAACACAACACATAGTCCTTATAAACAAATAATCTATCAGAACAACATTATGTTTAATCAAATTCCTTAAGTCTTCTGTAACATTTTGAAGTACATAACATATTCCCAAGTCTCATCTAGCGCACCACTCTCTTCACCCCAACATTCTTCTTTTCTGAAAATCCCTACAGATCTTCACCATTGCCTCCACCAGATAATCTTATTATACTTAGTCGCTGTCTCCCGCGTTAGAAGGTAGTTCAAGGAAACAGACGAAAGAATGGCACCAACCGACCCACATACACATAGACATACATACACGTCCACACACGCACATATACATACTTATACATTTCAACGTAGACAAACAAATACATACACAAACATATACGTATATACCCATGTACATATCCATACCTGCTGCCTTTAACCATTCCCATCGCAACCCCGCCGTATATGAAAATGACCGCTCAAAATCTTTTTACACTTAATCTTTCCGCCTCCAATTTGGTCTCCCACTTCTCCTCATTCCTTTTAACAATGACACATATATCCTCTTTGTCAATCTTTCCTCACTCATTCTCTCCATGTGACGAAACCATTTCAATACACCCTCTTCTGTTCTCTCAACCATACACTTTTTATTACCACACATCTCTCTTGCCCTTTCATTATTTAATCAAACCACCTCACATCACATATTGCCCTCAAACATCTCATTTCCTACAGATCCAACCTTCTCCGCAAAATCCTATCTATAGCCCACACCTCGCAACCATAGAACATTGTTGGAACCACTATTCCTTCAAACATACTCATTTATCCTTTTCGAGATGATATTCTTTCCCTCCAGCATACACATTCTTCAACGCTCCCAGAACCTTCGCTCTCTCCCTCAACCTATGACTCGCTTCCGCTTCCATCCTTCCATCCGCTATCAAGTCCACTCCCAGATATCTACAACACTTCACTTTCTTCACTTTTCTCCATTCAAACTTACCTTCCAATTAACTTGTCCCTCAACCCCACTGAACCTAATAACCTTGCTCTTATTCACATTTACTATTTTCTTTCACACACTTTACCAAACTCAGTCACCAGCTTCTGCAGTTTCACACCTGAATCAGCCGCCAGCGCTGTATTATCAGTGAACAACAGCTTACTCACTTCCCAAGCCCTCTCATCCACAACAGACTGCATACTAGCCCCTCTCTCCAAAACTCTTGCATTCACCTCCCTAACTACCCCATCCATAAACAAATTTAAGTACCATGAGGATCCCACGCACCCCTGATGCAAACAGACATTCACTAGAAACCAATCACTTTCCTCTCTTCCTACTTGTGCACATGCCTTACATCCTTTGTAAAAACTTTTAACTGCTTCTAGCAACTTGCCTTCCACAGAGGATCTGTATCCACCCTATCCTATTCCTTCTCCAGATCCATAAATGCTACCCAAAAGTCCATCTGTATTTCTAAGTGTTTCTCACATACATTCTTCAAAGCAAGAATAATAGTAATAATGATAATGATAACGATAATAGTAATGACAATAATAATAGTAATGATAATATGATAATAATAATAATAATAATAATAATAATAATAATAATAATAATAATAATAATGATAATGATAATGATAATAATAATAATAATAATAATAATAATAATAATAATAATAATAATAATAATAATAATAATAATGATAATAATAATAACAACTTATGCGTACATATATATTTCAGCGCATACATACACAGACAGCGAGACAGTGGCAGGAATACACAACAAAGGCCACATTCGTTCACACTCAGTCTCTAGCTGTCTTGTGTAATGCACCGAAACCATAGCTCCCTTTACACATCAAGGCCTCACAGACCTTTCCATGGTTTACCCCAGACGCTTCACATGTCCTGGCAATCTTTCCTCACTCATTATCTCCATATGTCCAAACCATTTCAACACACCCTTTTCTGCTGTGGACCACTTTAACAAAGGTTACTACGTATTTACCCAATTTCGACGTCATTTGAATCAGGTAAATTGCTGGACGAAGAAGTACTATGGCGGCGGTTACCAGTGTGCGCAGGACCAAAACTGTTACTACAACGGCGCCTCCAGCCAACAGCCTACAACAGAAAATCAAACTGAGTGCTGCAACGATGAAGAATTCCTTGATGAGGCCCCGAGGAGAGAGAGGATTCTTGAGGTGTTGTTGGTAATGATTGTGCCATAGTCTCCAAGATCACTGCTTTTCTGAAGACAACTGACCATACAGAGATACTGACCTTTGTGACCATCTTTACGATGAGTACAAGAATGCCAGTGAGCATCATCTTTGCCACCTCCACGACAAGTGCCACAACTATCTCATCCAAGAATATTATAAGGACTTTCTGTGTGACCTGCACAGCGTAGTCAACCGTTCTAATGATAGGAAGCATTACCTCCTCCACCACCATTCTCACGAGGATGATGAACACTAAGAGGAACATAGTCACCTGGAATATGAGTTCCCGCACGATATTCCTCACAACTCTCCGCACAAGACCTACGAGCCATCTTATTGCGCTCACTACCAGAGGGTCCATTAGGCTCAAGAACTCCTGTTCGAGAACGAAGCAGGTGACTACAATGACCCAGATGGTGTAAAGTGCCAGGCGAACACTCTTACGAAGACATGAGAGAAACACACGCCTGCACATACCCACAAGGTACAACAATGCCGGTGCTAAATATGGGAGGGTAACCAATGACCAGGTGGATCCACTGCGCCATGGTAGCCGGTCCAGGAGCATGAGCAGCATTTCTTTAGGTTTTGTTGATTCAGTTTTTGGCAGGACACGTTGAACGTTTTTGTTCACAATGCGCATGATGATGGATGATCTGTTTTTGTTTTAGTGAGAGATTGTTGATGACATGTTCTCTTGATATCCGGGGTAGGTAATATAGTATGGTTGTAAACTTCGTATGGTTGTAGTTAAGATTTTGTATTGTCTCGAGTAGTTATGATAATACTTTTGGTAGGCATGAATATGAGCATATCAAGGATGGTTAATCCTGTTAAAATGTAGGGTAGTTATGATAAGCTTGAAGACAGGAAGAGGCGTGTGTTTTGATAGGGAAGTGTAGTGTGCTACGTAGAGTAAGGTAAATATTTGATAATGATATGTGTATGGGAAAGACGTCACCATCTTTTATCACACACGAAAGATCACTACTGCTGTAATGTACGTAATGTACAACAATGATAATGCATAAGTTAGAGTGGTGAATATAGTTGCATGTTATGAATGGTAAAGATGACAGCGATCAAAATTGCAGTGAATTTATTCATGAAAGTGATAATTATGCCTCTGGTGGGGATTGGTAACTGTGTTAAGGGAATAATAACATTTCTTATTAATAAACCAAAACGCCGACACTGTTTCCCTTGATAGTATCACATGCCATCCTGTTCACTCACGGGTCAGGTTAAGAGCTATCTTCACTACACACTTTACGTTACTTGAAAATGTTTTTGACCTGCTGGCGCTTACAGGATCATATCAAGCATATGTTCACTATACCAGGATGATACTCATTGCTGAAGAGAAAAACGAAATGAATCGCACAACCAAGATGCTTTCTTCATACAAGGATAATTGTTTATCTTATGTATGACATACATAAACATACTTGCTTGCCATCACCCATTTCTGGCGCTACCCCGCCCCACAGGAAACAGCACCGATATTAACAAACGTGACTGAGGACTTAAAGAATCTGGTAAAACATAATGGTCATTGTGATGAATGATTTGTTTATCATAATTATGTATTGTGTTGCATTATAATGATTGTTCAGAACCAAGATCTTTAAGCCTGAATCCTTGATATTATATAAGAAATGATAAAACGTGTTAAATGCATAAATATTTATGATTATAAAGAACAGAATGCGTTATCATGTGGGTATCTAAGTGAAAATGCAATACAAGGAGCTAGTTTAAGGCAGGAGTATTTCATCTTTTAACAAAATATTTACCTCTACCTCCCTTTTCTTTCATCATCATTTTTTATGTTTACTATCATGAAATGCCTCTTATCTTACATAAAAATTCTGTATAGGTATTTGATTAATGTTCTCCAACGACTCGTTGTATAACTCTTCGTTAGCGAAGTTCATTTCATGTAATGGATCATGCATTACAAAGCTGTGTCTATCCACACAAGTGTTATACATCCCGGGTAAAGATATATTCTAGGGGTAACGTACATATAACATATGTAAGTCTTCTATAAATATTTATAAAAAGTTTTCCTGAGGGACAATACCTAAGATTTTCGTATTAAAGTTTATCAGTTGTAAGTGATCAAGCATTAAAAAGCTGTGTCCATTGCCACAGGTGCTACTGATCCCAGGTAAAGGTAATTTCACCATCTTTGTATCTTTAACCTTTCTAGTTATACATGTTTCGTCCCTGATTCCATTCTCACAATCGATGTATGTGGTTTGTGTTGTCTTTATCCTTAACATATCACTAGTCAGTTGAAGTGGAGAACATGCTTCTGAGCCCACCCACTCTACTCTGTCTTCCACATGCTATTCAAGAGGTGTTACCGGATTCCGCCTATAAGTGTTTACGCCGGGGGTAACAACTAACCTCCGGACGGCTTCTTGTTTTTACTTTTGATGATTTGAAACATTTATTAATCATATTTGGTTTTATGATGTCGATAAGATTGTTGGAAATTGTATATAGTAATCTTTATCTGTTATTTGATGAACTTTAATTCATCAAAGATAAAGTTTGTGAATATTGATTGTTTATCTCTCGTTGTTACTGATGTAAATTTTTTATCTAACAAAATACTTTCATTTGATTCATAAAGGATATTCTTAAGAAAAACGTAAATAATTTGTCATTAGTCCTCATCACACAAAATAAAAGTCTGTTTTTTCAAAGTTTTCTCAGAGGATGATGGTAACATTTTGAAGAGTAGAAACTCATAACTTAGAATCCTTGAACCTCGTGTTAATAGCAATTACATTACTTTTCTCTAAACAATTCTTTTCTACAGTGTGTAAAACCCTGATAAAAAGCCTGCAATATAGATACTGACGCAATTATCTTTATGTTATTGAAATTATTATTGATTTCTACATGTAAAACATTTATCTGCAAAATAGAAATCTTTATGTTAGATATGTTCATCTTAACGATATCACGTAACATATATTTCTGTACCTTGTGCTCCAGAAAAGTTATGGGATTTTATTTATTATCGTATCAAATGTTTAGCTTGCATACGATATCCCATGTATTTTCACTAGATGTCCACAAGCAAAATATATTTTTGCCATATGTATTTAACGGTAATCAGTGATAGGTTTTTAGAATAAGTAAATGTGTAATACATTACCAGGGTAGTAAATCCTTCGTCCATCACAATATACCGTAAGAGTGTCTAAGGCTCACCCTAGCTGGGGTTTACATTGTTGAACAACGTAATGCTTTTTGGTCGGTTTAGGTTTCTTAATTGTTGACTACAGGGACGAGTTTATAAGGAAGTGAGGAATTTGGGAAGGGTTTATTGATGGGTGCCGGGAGTGTGGTGGTGATGATGAAGGATCAGAGAAAATATATTATGTCGGAGGTCAATAGATCCTGGTGCTCGACCCAGAACCTTGACTAATCGTCTATAAGAAAGTGGTTGTTTATGTTTGGCCAAGTCCCAGCTTGGCAGGGGCTCTGGTCTTATGACACGCTGTTATCTGCCTTTATTTGGCATGTATATTTTTTTTATGAGCTGAAATTATAAGAATATGTAGAAAGAGTTGGAAACATACTATTGATAGAATACAAATCTTCTTTGCAAGTTTTTATGCTGCTTCTATGCGCTTTATAATTCTCTTAGTGGAAAACTAATTTGTATATGATTCCTAAAAAGAAAAAAGTCATTGGCTTATGATAAGATGCTTAGATTTGATAAATCTTTCTTTTAAGAAACTAATCTCCTCATTTTTTGTCAATTTAGCAAATAATGGCTTGTGTCAGTGTGTCTGTCCGTCAGTATAGCAAGTCAAGCATTACTCCACCGTACAACAACTACAACATGGCTTGTGTCAGTGTGTCTGTCCCTCATTATAGCAAGTCAAGCATTACTCCACCGTACAACAACTACAACATGGCTTGTGTCAGTGTGTCTGTCCGTCAGTATAGCAAGTCAAGTATTACTCCACCGTACAACAACTACAACATGGCTTGTGTCAGTGTGTCTGTCCGTCAGTATAGCAAGTCAAGCATTACTCCACCGTACAACAACTACAAGGTCACAAATGAGGGGACAAATAACATATAGGTTGGGTCACGGAAAATGCCTAATGAGCTGAGGAAAAGGAAGGACATTACATACACTGGCTTTATCAGTGAATCATTTTGTGATGGTTGTGAAATATTGGTCATGTGTAGAAGATGGTCCTTGTACATGAATCATGCTATATATTAGTTTCACAATATGTTATAATGGTGTCTTTATCTGGTGAACTGATATGTGATACAATAAATGTGATCTGTCTTGTTCTATAATTCTCTTCAGAAAAATCTTTGAAACTTATATCCGATTTTTCGCACATACAGTCAAATTGTGTTTACGAGTTTGATAGATTTTCCTGATATTTGATATGTATAAGAGACATTGATTACTAAAAGCAATTTCACGATGGCAAAATCAGCCAACATTATCAACTGGTGCGATGACGCAAGACGACTGCAGAAAGATTAACAGCGTATCGTTGTACAGTATACAATGGCCAGTGATATTCACTGTAGGTATACGCATAATGATGTACCTTGTGCACATAGCAGGCAAATTAGAGGATCACCATAAGATTTAGAACTAGAACTATCAAGGAAGGAGAAAGACGTAGGTGAGATTATTAGTCGAGATGTAAAGCCAATACATAAACATCATGAGCAATGTGTACTGCTCCTCCTCCTCTGGCTTTTGATTCTTACTGTCACATTTTAATATATGTAAATAATGGAAGGGCAAGTCACAGCCAAGACAAATTCAGTTACTCGTGGATTACTTGCCTTACCGATGGTGACTTGTCACTCCAGGTGTAACTACTTACAGTTGGAGTCCGGTAACACCATTTCAATGGTATCATTTGACAAACACAGTAAAGTGGCTGGACTGAAAAGCGTGTTCTGCACTTCAACTGACTAATTATGTGATAAGGATAAGGAGGATAAAACATAAATTTTGATTGTAAGGCTGGAATCAGGGATGAAACATCTATAACTGGAAGGGTTAAAGATACAAAGATGGTGAAATACCTTTACCCGGGATCAGTAGCACCTGTGGTAATGGACACACCTTTGTAATGCTTGATCACTTACAACTGATCAACTTTAATACGAAAGTTTTAAGTATGGCCCAGCAGGGGAACTTTGTATGAATATTTACAGATAACATATCTATGTTGGACAGACGTCATATCTAGAATATATCTTTACCTGGGACGTGTAACACTTGTGTGGATGGACACAACTTTGTAATGTTTGATCCATTACACGAAATGAACTTTTAAAGAGTTATACAACGCGTTGTTGAAGATCATTCAGGAAATATCTATACCAAATGAATATTAGGTACGTTGCATTTGTTTGAAGTAAACCTGAAAAATGATGGTGAGAGAAAAGGGACGTAATAGTAAATAATTTGTTAAAAGTCTACAAACTTTGATCTTAAAGTAGTTGTCTTGTGTTGGGTCATC
>NC_092235.1:1552917-1622917 GCF_036320965.1 Panulirus ornatus
ATCATTATTAGTCATTTACAATAATCATAGACGATGGTTATAGCCTCGCCCATTTATCATCTCATTCGCTGTGAACGAAATCATAGGCGACTCTGATTGCACCTACATCTATCAGTTTGCCTGTTTATATAACCTTTTATCTGTCTATCGTCCCTGTTCGATGGTTTTCTGTATCATGTAAATCTCATCCATTGAAATGTCCTGAGATCAATGTCGAAGAAGTGAACAAAAGAATTCTAGTTTGGACTGAAATACTTAGCCCCGTTTTTGCACATTTTCTCACCATTTATCCATCATTCATTCCCCTTAAGGATTTACGTACTATCTTCAGAGTTGTATCACAAATATATGAAACATGTCACCAACTCACTGTTTTGTTCATATTTCTTGCTATATTACATCTGTCAGTTTCTAAATGCAATCATCGGATGATTATGGCTGTGTCTACACACTCCCGCCATCTGGCCAACCTTGTACATATGATCATTTAAACTCTGACATTTTAACAAATTGTTTCAAAACGACTCCATGAAACGCGAACTTAAAATTCATCCATTTAACTCCCTCATTCATTAACGAACATTTAAACATCATCATTTGAACGTAAATCTTCCAGCTGCATTATGTCAACAAAGTCCTTTTAGATACGTCATTAGGTTAGGTTAGGTTAGGTTAGGTTAATTAACCTCGTCAATTAAACACTTTAATACTACCATGCAACAGTGAACTTTTACACACCGTCATATTGCAGCTGTTGTATGAAATGCTTCACATAACTAAAGAATTTTAAAGTGAATTATTTTAACGATATTCTTGGAATTCTGCACTTTAATATGAACCTTTAAATTCTGACTGTAGAGGTACACATGACCTTTAAATTCCACCAGAGCAATGGAAGTCTGTACAATTAATTTAACTCTGCCACTGAACGCGAACTTTTAAATTTAGCTGGGCGGCCTCTTATTCCCTGGCTGCCATTCATACTTTGTCCTTTTAAACTGTGTGTTTATATCGCTCTCATTCACTCTTAATTTCGATCGTCTCTGATATTTCAGTCGTAAAATTTGTTCATGTTGCCATATTACTTTAGTTAAGGTTTATGGTTAAACCTAAAGAATCTACAGTGTCTACAGTGACGGAGCCATCTGTATGTTGTACCAGACAACCAGTAATGTATGGTGACTGACGTCTACAGTGACGGAGCCACCTGTATGTTGTACCAGACAACCAGTAATGTATGGTGACTGACGTCTACAGTGACGGAGCCACCTGTATGTTGTACCAGACAACCAGTAATGTATGGTGACTGACGTCTACAGTGACGGAGCCACCTGTATGTTGTACCAGACAACCAATAATGTATGGTGACTGACGGCTACAGTGACGGAGCCACCTGTATGTTGTACCAGACAACCAGTAATGTATGGTGACTGACGGCTACAGTGACGGAGCCACCTGTATGTTGTACCAGACAACCGGTAATGTATGGTGACTGACGTCTACAGTGACGGAGCCACCTGTATGTTGTACCAGACAACCAGTAATGTATGGTGACTGACGGCTACAGTGACGAGGCCACCTGTATGTTGTACCAGACAACCAGTAATGTATGGTGACTGACGTCTACAGTGACGGAGCCACCTGTATGTTGTACCAGACAACCAGTAATGTATGGTGACTGACGTCTACAGTGACGGAGCCACCTGTATGTTGTACAGTCTCTGACTAAAATGTTGAGGGTCCACTAGCGAGGTCACGCTCTCGTATTCGAATCATGACGGTATCGGAACCGTTATGAATCATGATGGTATTGGAACCGTTATGAATCATGATGGTATCGGAACCGTTATGAATCATGATGGTATGGGAACCGTTATGAATCATGATGGTATGGGAACCGTTATGAATCATGATGGTATCGGAACCGTTATGAATCATGATGGTATTGGAACCGTTGTGAATCATGATGGTATGGGAACCGTTATGAATCATGATGGTATTGGAACCGTTATGAATCATGATGGTATCGGAACCGTTATGAATCATGATGGTATGGGAACCGTTATGAATCATGATGGTATTGGAACCGTTATGAATCATGATGGTATCGGAACCGTTATGAATCATGATGGTATGGGAACCGTTATGAATCATGATGGTATGGGAACCGTTATGAATCATGATGGTATCGGAACCGTTATGAATCATGATGGTATGGGAACCGTTATGAATCATGATGGTATCGGAACCGTTATGAATCATGATGGTATTGGAACCGTTATGAATCATGATGGTATCGGAACCGTTATGAATCATGATGGTATTGGAACCGTTGTGAATCATGATGGTATGGGAACCGTTATGAATCATGATGGTATGGGAACCGTTATGAATCATGATGGTATCGGAACCGTTATGAATCATGATGGTATGGGAACCGTTATGAATCATGATGGTATGGGAACCGTTATGAATCATGATGGTATGGGAACCGTTATGAATCATGATGGTATCGGAACCGTTATGAATCATGATGGTATGGGAACCGTTATGAATCATGATGGTATGGGAACCGTTATGAATCATGATGGTATGGGAACCGTTATGAATCATGATGGTATGGGAACCGTTATGAATCATGATGGTATGGGAACCGTTATGAATCATGATGGTATGGGAACCGTTATGAATCATGATGGTATGGGAACCGTTATGAATCATGATGGTATGGGAACCGTTATGAATCATGATGGTATGGGAACCGTTATGAATCATGATGGTATGGGAACCGTTATGAATCATGATGGTATGGAACCGTTATGAATCATGATGGTATGGGAACCGTTATGAATCATGATGGTATGGGAACCGTTATGAATCATGATGGTATGGGAACCGTTATGAATCATGATGGTATGGGAACCGTTATGAATCATGATGGTATGGGAACCGTTATGAATCATGATGGTATGGGAACCGTTATGAATCATGATGGTATGGGAACCGTTATGAATCATGATGGTATGGGAACCGTTATGAATCATGATGGTATGGGAACCGTTATGAATCATGATGGTATCGGAACCGTTATGAATCATGATGGTATGGGAACCGTTATGAATCATGATGGTATGGGAACCGTTATGAATCATGATGGTATGGGAACCGTTATGAATCATGATGGTATGGGAACCGTTATGAATCATGATGGTATGGGAACCGTTATGAATCATGATGGTATGGGAACCGTTATGAATCATGATGGTATGGGAACCGTTATGAATCATGATGGTATCGGAACCGTTATGAATCATGATGGTATGGGAACCGTTATGAATCATGATGGTATGGGAACCGTTATGAATCATGATGGTATGGGAACCGTTATGAATCATGATGGTATGGGAACCGTTATGAATCATGATGGTATGGGAACCGTTATGAATCATGATGGTATGGGAACCGTTATGAATCATGATGGTATGGGAACCGTTATGAATCATGATGGTATGGGAACCGTTATGAATCATGATGGTATGGGAACCGTTATGAATCATGATGGTATGGGAACCGTTATGAATCATGATGGTATGGGAACCGTTATGAATCATGATGGTATGGGAACCGTTATGAATCATGATGGTATGGGAACCGTTATGAATCATGATGGTATGGGAACCGTTATGAATCATGATGGTATGGGAACCGTTATGAATCATGATGGTATGGGAACCGTTATGAATCATGATGGTATGGGAACCGTTATGAATCATGATGGTATGGGAACCGTTATGAATCATGATGGTATGGGAACCGTTATGAATCATGATGGTATGGGAACCGTTATGAATCATGATGGTATGGGAACCGTTATGAATCATGATGGTATGGGAACCGTTATGAATCATGATGGTATGGGAACCGTTATGAATCATGATGGTATCGGAACCGTTATGAATCATGATGGTATGGGAACCGTTATGAATCATGATGGTATGGAACCGTTATGAATCATGATGGTATGGGAACCGTTATGAATCATGATGGTATGGGAACCGTTATGAATCATGATGGTATGGGAACCGTTATGAATCATGATGGTATGGAACCGTTATGAATCATGATGGTATGGAACCGTTATGAATCATGATGGTATGGGAACCGTTATGAATCATGATGGTATGGGAACCGTTATGAATCATGATGGTATGGAACCGTTATGAATCATGATGGTATCGGAACCGTTATGAATCATGATGGTATGGGAACCGTTATGAATCATGATGGTATGGGAACCGTTATGAATCATGATGGTATGGAACCGTTATGAATCATGATGGTATCGGAACCGTTATGAATCATGATGGTATCGGAACCGTTATGAATCATGATGGTATCGGAACCGTTATGAATCATGATGGTATGGGAACCGTTATGAATCATGATGGTATGGGAACCGTTATGAATCATGATGGTATGGGAACCGTTATGAATCATGATGGTATCGGAACCGTTATGAATCATGATGGTATGGGAACCGTTATGAATCATGATGGTATGGGAACCGTTATGAATCATGATGGTATGGGAACCGTTATGAATCATGATGGTATGGGAACCGTTATGAATCATGATGGTATGGGAACCGTTATGAATCATGATGGTATGGGAACCGTTATGAATCATGATGGTATGGGAACCGTTATGAATCATGATGGTATGGGAACCGTTATGAATCATGATGGTATCGGAACCGTTATGAATCATGATGGTATGGGAACCGTTATGAATCATGATGGTATGGAACCGTTATGAATCATGATGGTATGGAACCGTTATGAATCATGATGGTATGGGAACCGTTATGAATCATGATGGTATGGGAACCGTTATGAATCATGATGGTATGGGAACCGTTATGAATCATGATGGTATGGGAACCGTTATGAATCATGATGGTATCGGAACCGTTATGAATCATGATGGTATCGGAACCGTTATGAATCATGATGGTATCGGAACCGTTATGAATCATGATGGTATGGGAACCGTTATGAATCATGATGGTATGGGAACCGTTATGAATCATGATGGTATGGGAACCGTTATGAATCATGATGGTATGGGAACCGTTATGAATCATGATGGTATGGGAACCGTTATGAATCATGATGGTATCGGAACCGTTATGAATCATGATGGTATGGAACCGTTATGAATCATGATGGTATGGGAACCGTTATGAATCATGATGGTATGGGAACCGTTATGAATCATGATGGTATCGGAACCGTTATGAATCATGATGGTATGGGAACCGTTATGAATCATGATGGTATGGGAACCGTTATGAATCATGATGGTATGGGAACCGTTATGAATCATGATGGTATGGGAACCGTTATGAATCATGATGGTATGGGAACCGTTATGAATCATGATGGTATGGGAACCGTTATGAATCATGATGGTATCGGAACCGTTATGAATCATGATGGTATGGAACCGTTATGAATCATGATGGTATGGGAACCGTTATGAATCATGATGGTATCGGAACCGTTATGAATCATGATGGTATGGGAACCGTTATGAATCATGATGGTATGGGAACCGTTATGAATCATGATGGTATGGGAACCGTTATGAATCATGATGGTATGGGAACCGTTATGAATCATGATGGTATGGGAACCGTTATGAATCATGATGGTATGGGAACCGTTATGAATCATGATGGTATGGGAACCGTTATGAATCATGATGGTATCGGAACCGTTATGAATCATGATGGTATGGGAACCGTTATGAATCATGATGGTATGGGAACCGTTATGAATCATGATGGTATGGGAACCGTTATGAATCATGATGGTATGGAACCGTTATGATCATGATGGTATGGGAACCGTTATGAATCATGATGGTATGGAACCGTTATGAATCATGATGGTATGGGAACCGTTATGAATCATGATGGTATGGGAACCGTTATGAATCATGATGGTATGGGAACCGTTATGAATCATGATGGTATGGGAACCGTTATGAATCATGATGGTATGGGAACCGTTATGAATCATGATGGTATGGGAACCGTTATGAATCATGATGGTATGGGAACCGTTATGAATCATGATGGTATGGGAACCGTTATGAATCATGATGGTATCGGAACCGTTATGAATCATGATGGTATGGGAACCGTTATGAATCATGATGGTATGGGAACCGTTATGAATCATGATGGTATGGGAACCGTTATGAATCATGATGGTATGGGAACCGTTATGAATCATGATGGTATCGGAACCGTTATGAATCATGATGGTATGGAACCGTTATGAATCATGATGGTATGGGAACCGTTATGAATCATGATGGTATGGGAACCGTTATGAATCATGATGGTATGGGAACCGTTATGAATCATGATGGTATGGGAACCGTTATGAATCATGATGGTATGGGAACCGTTATGAATCATGATGGTATGGGAACCGTTATGAATCATGATGGTATGGGAACCGTTATGAATCATGATGGTATGGGAACCGTTATGAATCATGATGGTATGGGAACCGTTATGAATCATGATGGTATGGGAACCGTTATGAATCATGATGGTATGGGAACCGTTATGAATCATGATGGTATGGGAACCGTTATGAATCATGATGGTATGGGAACCGTTATGAATCATGATGGTATGGGAACCGTTATGAATCATGATGGTATGGGAACCGTTATGAATCATGATGGTATGGGAACCGTTATGAATCATGATGGTATGGGAACCGTTATGAATCATGATGGTATGGGAACCGTTATGAATCATGATGGTATGGGAACCGTTATGAATCATGATGGTATGGGAACCGTTATGAATCATGATGGTATGGGAACCGTTATGAATCATGATGGTATGGGAACCGTTATGAATCATGATGGTATGGGAACCGTTATGAATCATGATGGTATGGGAACCGTTATGAATCATGATGGTATGGGAACCGTTATGAATCATGATGGTATGGGAACCGTTATGAATCATGATGGTATGGGAACCGTTGTGAATCTCGTACCTATGATTCATAGTGAGTGAACCCAGGTGCCTTGGTGTGGTAACATAGCTGTTCTGGTGAGGGTGGAGGTGACGGCTACGGACTTACCAGTGAGTTATCATCCATGGCATCATTTTGGACGGGTTTAATGACGTTCAGTCACAACTGCCACACTTGCTTGGTGCTTAACACTCATTTATTTCACGATTTTGGGTTGTTTCCAGCCTATCTAAATTCCAGATTATATTGTTATAATGGCCACTACCTGGACACAGAGTGTCACATGATGAAATAATTGTTTAGGGTTAGATTAAGAACAGAGAAACTTGGCAACTTGAACTTGACTATTTATGTGCTACTCTGCCGCCCGCAGTCATGTTGGCAACGCTGGTCACTCGTGATGGCTTAGTCCCGGCGACTCCACTTCCCCCCGGCCGGCTGGGGGGGGGGGGGACGTTCGTCTCTGGAGTCTGCCAATATCAAATGTTACTTTCTTTTTTTCGCTCTGGATACTTCTTGTCTCCTACTTGTTATCTTAAATAATAAACATAATGTAGATGTTCACCGTAATATAATGATATGTACGCAGTGATATAAAACTGATACAGTATCGATTTAAATATTAACGACAAAATTGGCGGCCAAAATAGCAACAACCAATGAGGTGTGCGTGTCAGGTAGCCGGCCTGGAGGGAAGTGGAGTCGGCCGGTTATGGTAGTAGTGTTGCCAACATGACTGCGGTATAGCTATAGGTAATGATAGACTTTACGTTTGTCTTACACAACAACACAGAGCCGGGCCCCCGGGGAACTGAGTGAGTCTTTACCTTTCCAAGGTTTCTGGGAATCGAGACTAAACACTGGAGACTGAGTTTATATCCCTCATACATCAGTATTATAAGGATCCGTTATACTGCTTCCAGCAATTAGAGAGAGAGAGAGAGAGAGAGAGAGAGAGAGAGAGAGAGAGAGAGAGAGACTGATGGGGTTGTGTGATTAGAATAACCATACAGGACGAACAGGAACATTAGTTTATTGCAGTAACATGACAAATTAACCTTAATTACATTTAATGTGACCTTCATCCCCCAGCCACGGCCATCAACAACTTGGTGAATCCTTGTGGCAACACAATGGACGAAGTTTGTGCATAAAGAGAAGAATGACACAACAATACCAGGCATTAGAAGCCTGCCATATGTAGGATAACCAGACTTACATTCTCTCGAAGGCCACACAATGAGGGCTCATGTGATACAGGTTTAGAAAAGCAGGTTTGTTGATTGATACAGACCAGACCTTAGATTTTAGCCTGACAACAATAAACCTTTATTACCATGAATTTCCATATGACAACAAACAAACAGAAAAAAAGATCAATACCTCGCCATAGATATGTCTCAATATATCTTGCTATATATAAAGACTGTAAAGATCAATATATGACCATAGATGTGTCTCAATATATCTTGCTATAAATAAAGACTGTAAAGATCAATATATGACCATAGATGTGTCTCAAGATATCTTGCTATATATAAAGACTGTAAAGATCAATATATGACCATAGATATGTCTCAAGATATCTTGCTATATATAAAGACTGTAAAGATCAATATATGACCATAGATATGTCTCAAGATATCTTGCTATATATAAAGACTGTAAAGATCAATATATGACCATAGATATGTCTCAAGATATCTTGCTATATATAAAGACTGTAAAGATCAATATATGACCATAGATATGTCTCAAGATATCTTGCTATATATAAAGATTGTAAAGATCAATATATGACCATAGATATGTCTCAAGATATCTTGCTATATATAAAGACTGTAAAGATCAATATATGACCATAGATATGTCTCAAGATATCTTGCTATATATAAAGACTGTAAAGATCAATATATGACCATAGATATGTCTCAAGATATCTTGCTATATATAAAGACTGTAAAGATCAATATATGACCATAGATATGTCTCAAGATATCTTGCTATATATAAAGACTGCAAAGATCAATATATGACCATAGATATGTCTCAAGATATCTTGCTATATATAAAGACTGTAAAGATCAATATATGACCATAGATATGTCTCAAGATATCTTGCTATATATAAAGACTGTAAAGATCAATATATGACCATAGATATGTCTCAAGATATCTTGCTATATATAAAGACTGTAAAGATCAATATATGACCATAGATATGTCTCAAGATATCTTGCTATATATAAAGACTGTAAAGATCAATATATGACCATAGATGTGTCTGAAGATATCTTGCTATATATAAAGACTGTAAAGATCAATATATGACCATAGATATGTCTGAAGATATCTTGCTATATATAAAGACTGTAAAGATCAATATATGACCATAGATATGTCTCAAGATATCTTGCTATATATAAAGACTGTAAAGATCAATATATGACCATAGATATGTCTCAAGATATCTTGCTATATATAAAGACTGTAAAGATCAATATATGACCATAGATATGTCTGAAGATATCTTGCTATATATAAAGACTGTAAAGATCAATATATGACCATAGATGTGTCTGAAGATATCTTGCTATATATAAAGACTGTAAAGATCAATATATGACCATAGATATGTCTCAAGATATCTTGCTATATATAAAGACTGTAAAGATCAATATATGACCATAGATATGTCTCAAGATATCTTGCTATATATAAAGACTGTAAAGATCAATATATGACCATAGATATGTCTCAAGATATCTTGCTATATATAAAGACTGTAAAGATCAATATATGACCATAGATATGTCTCAATATATCTTGCTATATATAAAGACTGTAAAGATCAATATATGACCATAGATATGTCTCAAGATATCTTGCTATATATAAAGACTGTAAAGATCAATATATGACCATAGATATGTCTCAAGATATCTTGCTATATATAAAGACTGTAAAGATCAATATATGACCATAGATATGTCTCAAGATATCTTGCTATATATAGAGACTGTAAAGATCAATATATGACCATAGATATGTCTCAATATATCTTGCTATATATAAAGACTGTAAAGAGAATCAGAGATAAAACAGAAGTAATGAAAAGTAGATTACTTGTGTTGATGGTAAGGACAAGTAGGGACTTCATGACAACATGATGAAGGTACTGTAACAACCTATGATTTCTAATATTTCTATGATGAAATAAAACTGATATGTATTTGTCTTAGTTAACTGGGTTGGTTATCGGGAATGATTTATAAATTTTGCACAATTATATCAGTCAGAGTTAACCAAACCTCTGCTGGACCATTGTGGTTCGTAGGAAACAATTTCTTCCTCATCCAAAACATTAATGATGAAGAGGTAGTTCTTGGCTATTATAGTGAATAACTGAAGATAATGGCAAGTCACTTGTTCAAGCAGGAGTCTGGCATCTACGTCAGGTACTCAGTATAAATCATCATTGATTTTAATCTTTGCACACATATTTACAATCAATTCTGATTATTTCATTTTGCGTAGGTCATGAAAAATCCATGTTCCCACCATATTGTTCAGATGTGACTGTTGCTCTGCTGTTATAAGAACTGCCTCACATATGCACAAGTGGAGTGAGTGGATGATATCTGGACGTCACAGAGAATTTAAGGATAATACACAAAACTATTCTTCCAGCATCTTCATCTGAAATCTAACACTGAAGCCAAGTACTTTGTGGGAAACACATTATGACGGATCTTCTGTTATTTGTTTAGCTTCTTCTTTCCTTCTCTTTCCCTTTCCATCTTCCTTTGTGTCTTTTCTGACCCCTGATACATCTTCATTAATCACAGTCTCTCTCTCTCTCTCTCTCTCTCTCTCTCTCTCTCTCTCTCTCTCTCTCTCTCTCTCTCTCTCTCTCTCTCTCTCTCTCTCTCTCTCTCTCTCTCTCTCCACTTCTCACATAACATGACAAGACGTAACTCACGCATTAGTTCTTCATAACTCTGGATTTTCCAGCAGTGATCGCTAGCTACGCGTTATCTCTGCTGCATTCTGGTCAAATCTTGCCAACACTCGTCAGCCTCAAGACAAAACACAATTAAACCTTTATTAATCATCGTTAAAGGAAGTGAAAACTCGACCTACACCTAGGAAAATCACTGACTAATATTCATTTTATCAAGCCTCAGTTGCCATACTC
This sequence comes from Panulirus ornatus, assembly GCF_036320965.1. Lineage (NCBI taxonomy): Eukaryota > Metazoa > Arthropoda > Malacostraca > Decapoda > Palinuridae > Panulirus > Panulirus ornatus. The sequence goes on from NC_092235.1 coordinate 1,564,180, forward strand.
AGGTGTCTCCAGCTCCTGCCTCAGTTGCCATATCCAGATGTGTCGGCTGCTGCATCAGTTGCCATATCCAGGTGTGTCAGCTGCTGCCTCAGTTGGCAGGTGTTCTCAGCAGATGAGGTCACGCCGGAGAGAGACTGAGCCAAGACAATTTAGGAATGTTGTGTTTACTACAAAGCAACATGAAGCACTTCTGTAGAACTCAAGCTACCAAGGTTAGTCATCATTCACATTTTCCTTATTGCATCAACATAATTATACATTTTTGCTAAAACCTTTTATGGATATTGTATTATATTTTCACACCATATGTCTAAGTGCTACGTAATAGGTGACTTATTAATTATACAATTAAATGATAACTGTGTATGACATAATATTAATATAAGGTACTTACTTAACATACAGAACTAACATACACTTTATATTTTTGGATAAGTGTGTTATTGTCATTTCCAATTCGATGTACAATCATTTCGTCCAGTATATACAACCTGGGGTTATGTTCTCCAGCAGTCATACACGGACGGTGGTGTGATGTGTGGCTGTGTGTGTCTGGCTGCTGCACACACAACATGGCCAATCCTTCTGCATGTCTTCTGCTGGTATTTGTATATCTATAAAGACAGTCTTAATGGTGCTGGACTTAGGCGTAATAATCATAGCTAGGCTCCCGTTACTATATGTATTCCTTTTATAATAAACAAAATAAGAAATATAGGAGAATGTTCGTGACCGGTGTTGGGAGGAGACCATATACTGTTCACCAGCCTTACGTATACAAGAGGTGTGAGGGACGGGTCGTCAACACAGCTGAGGATGATACAAACAGTGGCAGTTTGTTGTCAGAAGCGTGTCAAGTGAGCAGTTGCAAGGTGTGGTAATGGTGGTCAGGAAGGCTGTTCCTTGTAGCTCGCTAGTTAGCCCAGAGTTGAACGAGGTGGAGTTCAGTAGTGTACCTTTGTCGTGTGTAATGACTGGATCATCTCTGCCACGTGAAGCAATCTACTAATCAACAGTTATGGAGTCAGGATTCATATATGACAACAAATAGTTAGATAGATTGTTGTTGTTAGATTGGGCAGGTGTTCGCCCGACATGGGCCCACCCTTGTCTTACGACAGCCCGTTCTCAGAAAGTCTGTTTACTGTACAGTTATGTTATTGTTAGAGTCACCAGCAGGTCTCCTCGTAGCAGTTATCTACTGTCGTTGTCACACTAGTGAGGTCTTCACCTACCTGTTGTTTGTTGTCGTTGTTAGATTTTCTAGGTTTACGTCCTACATCTAGAGTGTGGACGGCCCCTTCTCTGATCTTGCCTAACAGGTAATTTCTAGTTTACAGATTCGTCAGGTCCTTGCCTGGCTCGGGCCCTCATCATACGGGCTCTATAACACGTATGTTTTATTATCTCTGAATTTACAGCTGTCAACAAGTAAAGTTCGTTAACCAGAATGTGTACCGTACGGAAAAGCAAACAAATAACAAAATTTGCAAGATGATAACAGTCGATATTAGCCATCAGCAGGTAAGGTCATCAAGCCGCACCATACATACGTCAGACAGTAACATCAGTTGTATAACAGGATGTATATATGTGGTTGGATTTAAGGGCTATCACCTAAAGGTCATGAAGCCAGAATGTGAACCATAAGTTCAACATAAAATGATGGTCCAGGTCCAGCAGGTAGCTGCATATAAAGCTATGAATGTCTGTCTTGATTACTGACGACGTAGAGGGAAGGGTTTGGGTAGGAAAGGAATTCGGGAGGAGTATTTTGAGGGGTTCTCGAGAATATGATGAGTAGGGACACAAAAATAGTCCTTCTCAGGAGGAGGGTAACAGGTCCTGAGGCTCAGCCCAGGTGATGGTGTGAACAGTATTATTATTACCACACATCACCAGCACACCTTTGATGGCGCTCCTACACCTTCGTGGCTGCTGGACTCCACACAGGAGCAGGGGATGATGGCACATATCTATGAAGCGAAAAGGTTTTCGATGAGACTGTGCTATTTCTTCCCTTCCCTGGTCGATGATACAGCCTTTCCCCAATGTTACTTGTCATTCCTGGTGTAACGACTTACGGGTTGAGTCCGGTAACACCTTTTCAGTAATAGTATGTGAGAGAGTGGAGTGATCAGGATGAACAGCGTGTTCTGCACCTCAACTGATTGATTGTATGATAAGAATATAGAGAATTACACACCATATATATCACTTGCAAGGATCAAGCCAGAGATGAAGCATAGATAACTAGAAGGGTAGAATACCTTTACCTGGGATCAGTAGCACCTGTGGTAATGGACACACCTTTGTAATGCTTGATCACTTACAACTGATCAACTTTAATACGAAAGTCTTAGGTATTGTCCCTCAGGAAAACTTTTTACACATATTTAAAAAACACGTATATATGTTAGATATACACTATCTCTAGAATATATCTTTACCTGGGACGTGTAACACTTGTGTGGATAGACACAACTTTGTAATGCATGATCCATTACACGATATGAACTTCACTAACGAAGAGTTATACAACGCGTCGTTGAAGAACATTAATCAAATACCTATACAGAATTTTTATGTTACATGAAAGATATTTCTTGATAGTAGTAAACACAAGAAATGGTGACGAAAGAAAAGGGATGTAGAGGTAAATATTTTGTTAAAAAATGAATTGCTCCTGCCTTAAACTAGCTCCTTGCAATGGATTTTGTTTTAGATACCCACAGTAAGATATATTGTGTGATTAATCACTATAAATGTTTATGTTTAACTGATCTTTTATTTCTTATAGTATTTTACTGATTCGGGTTTAAGAACCTTGGTTCTGAACAACCATTATAATGCAACACAATACATATTTATCATAAATAAATCATTTATCACAATAACCATTATGTTTGTACCAGATTCTTTACGTCCTCAATCACGTTTGTTAATATATAAGGAATTTTTCCGCCACATTTCAATACATAACATATATCTACACGTGTGGAAATATATGTATATGTTTTTATAAATTTTTCTTTGGCTTTTATAATCAAGGTGTAAGATATCCGTCTGAAGAAAATACTAGATAATATTATAGGTTATGTGTGTGTGTGTGTGTGTGTGTGTGTGTGTATGTGTGTGTGTGTGTGTGTGTGTGTGTGTGAGTGCACACAGGAGTGAAAACATATTTTACACTTACAAGGTTATAAGACGGGGCAACACGAGTGTACAAATCCTTCCTCAAAAGACTCACGTGATAATGATTAAAGTAGTACACACACACACACACACACACACACACACACACACACACACACACACACACACACACACAGAGCGGCGCCTTCAATTTTTGATGTAGATTGATTTCCTATCTTAGTTTCGTCTACGGAATTCTACATCTTCAGTTCAGCACACCATTGTGGTAATGAAGGGAAAGTCACCACATTTACAAGCCGAGTGCACGTAGCTTATCCCACCTCGTTAGAGAGAAAACTCACCTGTATTTGAATTAATGAACGGGAACAGAGAAGACAAAATTTATTACACATTTATTATACAACTATACAATTTATATTATATACATTACCACATTTCCTGCACTTTCCATCACAATTTTGCTGAGGTTATAACCTTGTAGTTACCATTACCTTACAACCTTAAGGATGGTGGTCTACAACACCTCTAGATTGATGGAGAAAACGAAAAGTTTCGTTTTACTATTAAGACCACAGAAATACGGTAATTCCACTTCACTACCACTAACTACTAGTTATTTTACTTGTTGATTTTCACGGCTAAGATTTTCATCCTCTGAGCGAAGCCATACAATAATCGTCCTTATCTACTCTGAGCATTGGATAGCCTCCTGATGATCAAGATTGCTGTTTTGGTTGTCCGTTTCCCTTGTTACTGGTGCGCCTCACTGCACACCTTACATGAGTGCCTTCCACAGTATTAGGGACAGCTGCTGGGCCTCACTGTAGCTACTTCTGGGACGGTTGCCAATCTTCCTCGTATTCCCTCATGACCACAGCGCCAAACCGACTCCCGCCATCAGGCCGAAACGCACAAACATTTCTGACAAAATTGAGACAACCACTTTCGCGTCAGTTTTGACACCAAGTGAATTTATACGACAATTACGTTCAAGATGCTTGGTTTTTCGTTCATGGATTGAACAGAAGCAACCAACGATGGTTGCTACTGCCCAATCCATGAAGTCCCCCCCACCACGGAAAGGTAACCAAGCTTCGGGGGGGATGGGTGTTTACCCTGACGCCAACGGAGAAACTCAATATTAGTGCAGAGATCTTTTCCTCGGTAAAGAAAGTGTAGCCGGACTCCGCCCTCATGAGGTTACTGCACGACAGCAAAGATCACCCTTTGGTAGGCTGTGCTATAGGCAGCACAGCTCCGTCAAAGATCTCACTTCATAAGTGAACTTATATAGATTCCTTTTTTAACATTTTGTCTTGTCTATAAGGAACTCATCAGTTCTTCTCCAGTGAAAGCAAAAAATCATCGAGAAATTCATTTGCTTCCTCAATATCAGGATCTTGTGGCTCTGTGTGGGGGACGGGGCTGGTGGGCTGTGTGTCTGGCTGTGTCTGGGGAGCGGGGCTGGTGGTTTCTGTGACTGGCTCTGTCTGGGGAGCAGGGCTGGTGGTCTCTGTGACTTGCTGTGTCTGGGGAGCGGGGCTGGTGGTCTCTGTGGCTGGCTGTGTCTGGAGATCAGGGGAAGTCTTGGGTATAAATTTCAATATACTGTGAGCGATATCGTCTCTCAACCGATTCCTCTCGATCTTCTCTTGCACGGCCTTCATGATACGTTTGGGCGGCTTTCTCCATTTTCTTTGCATTTCAGTTGGTGATCCTGCGCCATCGAGCCACATGATACCAGAATAGTATCGTTCCTGTTTCCCAACGGGTCCAATCTTGGTGTCACACATGATGCCGAGGGAACCCAAATGGCGGCCGATGTTTACGTTGGAAGCCACGGGCTCGTTATGTATCTTGCAGTAACTTTCATACCGTTGCTGCAGCTCTTTCCTGCTGATAAGGTACCGCTTCATAGTAATAGTCTTTCCCTTCATTTGAACGAAGGTATTCATGAAACTAACAAAGGAAGGCTTTCCTTTGTAATCCCGTTTGTAGTAACAGAAAGCCATTGAAGACGTGGATTGGGTCAGGCGAAGTTACACAGACTAACAAGATAGTCCTCTAATCAATGATCCTGTATCAGCACTGAACTCGAAATACGTCAGAACGACAATTTCAACCCAGGGCTGGAGGGCCAGTTGATGATATTCTCACGTCTTGCTCAACCAAGTAACCTCGGTTAGACCTTGTTTATATTTAAATATAGTAAAGCTAATATAGTGAAGCTTGATGATTCTATTTATATGTAAGTTGCAATGTAGTTTGAATATATATATATATATATATATATATATATATATACATATATATATATATATATATATATATATATATATATATATATATATATATATATATATATATATATATATATATATATATATATATATATATATATATATTTTCAATAATGGATGGAACTTGGCTCCTAAGGTGATTTTGTTGTTGGAGTGGGACCTCCAGCCATTCTGTCCACCTTTTCCCTTTCTGGACATGTGGTGGTGCATTGGGTAGTGTGGCAACCTTCGTCTTCATATTTTTGGGTGCATGCTTCCAAACCTCGTGGAGTAGTTGTGGGGTTTCCTTATTTGCTGCACCCGACATAGCCATCTGGGCGTAGCTATCTACCCGGGCTGGTGGGTCAGCCACCATAGCTACACGCTCACTCGGTACCTGGGCTGGTGGACGAGCAGCCTTCCTTTCTTCCATGGCTACAGTCTGCCTAACGACCTGGGGTTATGGAGCAGCCATCCTTACTACCACCCAGGTTGGTTGGGCAGCCTTCTTTCGTTTCTTTGCTACACCCTTCTGGTTGGGCTGGTTGGGCAACCTTCTTTTTCCTCTTCTTCGATACAACCTGCCAACCGAATTCGTCTGCTGGTGGGTCCGTTCTTTCATGGATACAACCTCTGTAGCCACTTGGGCTGGCCGGTCAACCTTCGGTTGTAGGTAAAAGTATACATATAGAATAATGTGGTTATCATCAGCAGCCAGAGGCCATTCCTCCCTCCTTGCCTGCAGAGTTCTTGATTTTCTGGAAAGTTCTACGAGATTCTGGTAAGATAAATACCATTGAGAGGACGCTGTTAGGGGAGAGTCAGGTTCAGTTTAGAGTTGGTTGTGGGATGGTTCTTTTACTGTGTCGTATCAGCCAGATGGGTATTTCTTTTCACAGTTTTCGTTAAAGTTTGTTTTCTAGAAGCATAATCTAGAGCACTATTTTCCATATGTTTATCATTTTTGTTGTTATAGTTTCATTATCATAATTAGTTTTGTTATTGTTGACTTTCAGATATTTAATGTTATGTTTGTGATTCCCGTGGAAGCGTCTGACATCTTGCTAGAAAACTTTCTGGTCACAATATTTCTGCACTGGGGAGTTGATCGTATTCTTTTATTGCAGGTTTTGTTATTATCTTGCTTTACATTAAGATCTACTGGAGGTTTTCCCAATGCTGGCTGAACATATGTCCAGCAACAGGAGATAGCGTAAGATACAGTATTGATGAAACTTATCTATCTATATACCTATCTAAATATCGCTCTATCAATCTATCAATCTAACTATCTATCTATCTATATATCTATCTTTATCTGAAAGTCAACAATAATGAAATCATTGATATATGAAGTATAACAACGTCCTCTCAATGGCAATTATCTCACCAGAATCTTGTAGAACCTTCCAGAAAACTATGAACTCTGCAGGCAAGGAGGGAGGAATGGTCTCTGGCTATTGATAAAACCATATTATTCCATATATATGTTTATATATACATATTTATGTATATATATGAATGTATATATAACGTACAGAATAATGCGGCCATTATCAGTATCGAAGAAAACTGAAAAGATGAGGTCCCACCGAGATTCGAACTCGGATTGCTGGATCCAGAGTCCAGAGTGCTAACCCTTACACCATGGGACCTGATAAGAAAAGATGTGATTTCATCTAAATGTTTTACATATAATCAACCAGAGGCCATTCCTCCCTCCCTGCCTGCAGGGTTCAAGGTTTTCTAGAAGGTTCTCGAAGATTCTGGTAAGATCATTACCTTTGAGAGGTCGTCGTTAGATGACAGTCAGATTCACTCTATGGTTGGTGTTTGTAGTTGGTTGTCCGAGGATGTTGTTATACTTGATCAATTTTGTAATTGTTGACTTTCAGGTTGGAAGTACTCATTTACGATGCATCCTTGTACTCACAACAACCTTATGAGTCACTTCAAGATTTATCTTCACTACAACTTTATCTTCACTACACCATTAAGGTTGAAGTCAATGGTCACATTCACTACAATCTCAACACGACTGGTCTTATACCTAACCCACATTATCACTACATCCATGTACATGTATTTCTTGCAGAATAACGCAGATATCAATGATTTCTGTGAAAGTTGACATATACAGACTTACGTATCTATCGATCTATCTAATACCTGTTTTTACATATCTATCTATCTATCTATCTATCTATCTATCTATCTATCTTTCTATATCAGAAAGTCAACAACAATATCATTAATGATACGTATAACTACGTCCTCTCAATGGCAGTTCCAACCCAGAATCTTCGAGAACCTTCTAGAAAACCTTGAACCCTGCAGGCAGGGAGGGAGGAATGGCCTCTGGTTGATTATATGTAAAACATTTAGATGAAATCACATCTTTTCTTATCAGGTCCCATGGTGTAAGGGTTAGCACTCTGGACTCTAAATCCAGCAATCCGAATTCGAATTTCGGTGGGACCTCATCTTTTCAGTTTTCTTAGAAACTGATGATGGAACTGAGCCATATAGTTGACCTTCGATGGACATATATTTCTTACGGCCCACCATTTTATTTAAGTATGAAGATCTCACGGTAGAGAGGAAACGTGTGATATTCAAAATCAAAAGCCGCAATTGCCCTCATGGTAATGATCGACATGTTTGCAGACAGATGACACAGACATGTGAGAAGTTAGACAAATATGGACGTTCCTGGTTGCTGTATAGCCTAGGTTTATTATCACTTGTAATGAAGGAGAAATTTTGCATATTATCCCACACCTTTTTATTTAGGCTAGGATAGGCTAGGATGACTAGGGTCCATAACGTAACAGAGCTGGGAAATGCATCATATCGGATCTGTATTTGTGCAAAATGGCGCAAGTTCGTGGAAGTGATTTACGTAATGCCGGAGAGAATCTACCTCCACCAGAAATAATCTCTCAGACCTTACAATATCTGCTGTTGGACGAGCAGGGGACATTAGACCAATATATTCCTGTAGTTTACTGCTCTTCCCAAACACGCAGCAAGACATTCGTAAAAGCGTTAAACTGAACTTTTCCATCGGTTTTCATATCTTTAATTACTTACACCAGTTCCAACATATGGAAAAAATCATTTGAGAAATCAGAAATTATTTGCCTATAAAAAGCATTTTGATCGATCGTACCAAATATTCAATTATTTTTGTACCCGACAAAATATTCAGTCACTCCTATATCCAACATTTTTCCTGCTGGCTGGTGCCGTTAAAGTCATATGGTAATTTACCGCAATTAGATTATAGATATATTCATCTATATTGAATGGCTCAGCGTGAAGAAACATATATATTTTCACTAAATCCTCCTCTTCACTACACTCCCATCTTCACTACATAGTTCTAACACAACATCTTGACTACACCATTGTACGACCACATTATCATATCATTGTGTTCTTATCTTCACCACAGCCTCGGCAAAATTGATGTTTTCTTTACACATCAGGGTAGATGGCCATCTTTATGATGACAGAGAACACACATAACATATTAAACCACTTATCTTTAGTAACTTTAATCTAATTTCTGCTGATAAAAAACGAATTATAATGACAATCCTTGAGTTCTGTGATGGGACATTGTACGGGTGAAGGAACTGTTGTGAGGCAAATGTATTAAACTATTGAGAAATAAACTTAACTGTATTAAAGTATTGACTTCACTATATTAGACTTCTCTATATTAAGCTATGCTAGGATATGATCAGTTCCCAGGTTATATAAGGCGGGAGCCGGGACCGAGAGCATCATTTGAGCTGTGACCTCTGTCGAGTGAACATCTCTGCTCCGCCTTGCAAGCTCCCTCAACCTTTCCTCGAACACTTCAATATAATAATGTTCACCAAGGAAGTAGGACGATCCTCCTTTGTCCAGGAGATGGAATTTGAATATGTCCATGTATTTGACATGGCCTATGGCTGTGTGGACATGGAGGTGGAATACCCAGACGTGGAAGTGATGGATGGAGTGGAATTTGGCTGTGTGGATATGGAGGTGGAATACCCAGACGTTGAAGAGATGGATGGAGTGGAATTGGTGGAAAACCCGGACGTGGAAGTCATGGATGGAGTGGAATTTGGCTGTATGGATATGGAGGTGGAATACCCAGAAGTGGAATTGGAGGAAATGGAATTTGGGTGAAGCTGGTATGAACGCCATATGGATTGGGTGAAGGTTGACCTCGTAATGTGTTGACGTAAAATAGGTCAACCACTCTGACCATGTGGCGGGGAGGGCCACATCCACCAACCAAGAAGCGAACCCCACCACGGAGAAGTATCCTGGCTGCATCCACGTACTAGAGCCACCGCGGGATTGCCGTCATCCAGTACCCCTGCTATGCCTCCTACAAGAAGGCACTTCTTGCCGACGTGACACCACTTTCCGTCAACGGTCGCTGTGCAAGAGTGAAACCTCACCGTCCCACTGATGCTGACCAAGTGACCTCGCCCACTCAAGTGGCACTGCAGCCCACACGCCCTACCAGACCCACCATCCATGAGGAAATGCAGCCCACCCCACTTGTCAGGCCCACCTTCAGGAAGACATGGCAGGTCTCAAGACCTGTCAGGCCCACTATTCAAGACCGACTTGGTCCCCCAACACATGTCAGGCCCAGCGTTCTAGACCGACTGGGACCAATAACACATGACATGTCCTACGTTACAGACCGACTGCACTCCGCACCACGTACGGGCGTTAAAAGGCGTGTCGAGATGACACACCCTCCCCGTGCCAAAAGATTCATTTGGTGAGGAACCTGAGTTCTTTCTTCCTGCTGGTGCTGCAGGAGAACACGGCCCTAGAGTGGACACTGGAGGTGTGTTTGTGTTTGTGTTTTGGTTATCACTGAGGAACCAACACCAAGACAACTTTAGTTTCGCCCCGCCAAGGATTACGTTAATCTAGCGGAAGTCTGGCTTCCTCCCAGTAGTGGATGGCACATAATATCTACGTAGGGACGTTGAAAAACAAAGAAAGAAAAAAAATGGGAACATTATCCCGCCCAAAAAAAATACATAGATTTACGGGGATAATTTCCTTCGTCTTCAAAGAAAAAATGAAACTCTTCCGACGCTACCGTGCCTTCCATAAAGCAACCCTCAAAGAAATCACTTTCTACACAATGCGCAAGGATTCGGTTAGCCAATCTTCATATGACTGGGGCTATTGTTCCCTCTGATTGATTCATTTTTCAAGATTAAGGAAAGTTATAATAAAAATATTGTATTGAGTTTCTCCGTTGGCGTCAGGGTAAACACCCATCCCCCCCGAAGCTTGGTTACCTTTCCGTGGTGGGGGGGACTTCATGGATTGGGCAGTAGCAACCATCGTTGGTTGCTTCTGTTCAATCCATGAACGAAAAACCAAGCATCTTGAGCGTAATTGTCGTATAAATTCACTTGGTGTCAAAACTGACGCGAAAGCGGTTGTCTCAATTTTGTCAGAAATGTTTGTGCGTTTCGGCCTGATGGCGGGAGTCGGTTTGGCGCTGTGGTCATGAGGGAATACGAGGAAGATTGGCAACCGTCCCAGATGTAGCTACAGTGAGGCCCAGCAGCTGTCCCTAATACTGTGGAAGGCACTCATGTAAGGCGTGCAGTGAGGCGCACCAGTAACAAGGGAAACGGACAACCAAAACAGCAACCTTGATCATCAGGAGGCTATGCAATGCTCAGAGTAGATAAGGACGATTATTGTATGGCTTCGATCAGAGGATGAAAATCTTAGTATACAAGCTAGGCTTTTAAAGTGTCTCAAATCTATGGAGTATAAACAAAAATCTATGAAATTATTTCTTATAATATAGTAACCTGTAATGAGGTTAGTGATTTTGTATATTTCATGCAACCTACGTTAACAAAGTTGATCAGGGAATTGGCCAGATATATATATATATATATATATATATATATATATATATATATATATATATATATATATATATATATATATATATATATATATATATATATATATATCATCTTGGTGTATGGGAAGGCCATATGGGAGACGGAGAGAGAGGCAGGAGCAGGAGAGAAATGATCAAACCTTCCCGCTTGTTCATAGTTGCTGCCTGAAATTTGTCTTCTGATAGTTCTACAGTTTTTGTTTGTGTTTGTTATACTAATTATTAACATAAGGAAATTGTAATATAATGATTAGAGAAAATTATAGTAATTATAATTTAGAATTGTTATAGGTCAAGATTTGTACGTGAAGCGGAAGACCAAAATATGGTACGGGTCAGCCAGTCGTGAGTGTAAGCGACACCTATTGATAGTTACTGGCTTTAATTTATGATCATTTATGATATCTATTTTTTACTTTTGTGCTAGCTGTTTTAAGTATTTGTTTTGTTTGCAGACTAAAACTTCTCTTATATGTTATTGTTTCTTGGTAAATTCTAGTTAATCGAGACGTTCATAAAGAATTATTTTTGGTCAGTTTGTTTTGTTTGAACAGACATGCATGGTGGTAAGGGACAGAATAAAAGTTACGGTTTGTTTATATTTGTTATTATTGATTAGTACTTTTCTTTTCATTTCTAACATTAGCTGTTTAAAGTGTTTGTGTTGTATTTAGACAAAGTTCATTTTCAAATCTTATTGATTACCACATGAAAGCTAGGCTCTATAAGTGTCAAGTAAACAATATGTGATATTTTGAGTTAAGTCGAGGTGCTATTTACCACTGGCGTTTAGATATTTGGGACCCTTGGGGATAGATTTGCCAAGATTATCACGGCCAAATTGACTGGATGGCAACCTAGGAGCTAGGCAGAATTGGATATCATAAAAACCCTAAACAGTCGGTGGTTCCTGGGGCCAACCCTCCATCCTCTTGTAACTACGCTGCTGATTACCATTTTGTTCTTTATATTTTTCAGATGAACAAGACACTTCTGCATCTCTGTAAAGTTAAGGACTCATTGAAATTAATTCATCAGATATTATCTGCAGTAAAAGGTGAAGCTGACAAGTTACTTTGCTCTTCTTCATAATGGGTCTCCCCTGATGTTTTCAATTAATGTTTAGTCTACCTAAATTTTCCAGTCGTACTTATATATCTATGTGTTGTTTCCAAACGGTAATTTGAATGGAATGACCTTATATATTTGTGTGTTGTTTCCAAACTGTAATTTGAAAGGAATGGCCTCGCTTAGCCCCAAGATGACCCTGTTTAAAAGAATACTTTTATTGTGAAGTAAAAATGTCGTACAAGATGTAAATCATTTCCAAAGCTTTTCTCTTTTCCTCATGTTGCCACATTAATGTATTTAGTTGAGCTAGTTTGTTTTTCCTTGAAACTGCAGGAAATATTCATATGTGTGTAACTATGATTATTCCATTGATAATTTTATTTCATGGATTTTCCATGTTTTATGCTGATATCTATCTTCTTGTGTTTAATTACTTCATTCTGGTACCAGTTTTCACAACGCATTTTGTACTTTTGATTCTTATTTTTAGATTCCAGTTTATTCTTGCATTATGGCTTCACCAGTCTAGCGACAACAAAATTGGCTGTAATATTACTAATCCATGTAAACTGTTTCATTGTTTATCTTTGCTATGTACTGTACACCTCCAGTTGCCTTTTTTTTGTACCTTGCATCAAACCAATAATTTTCATATGTATTCCTCTCACCGTTATTGTTTACCAGTAAATTAGTTTATGTACATGTTTGCAGTCAGTTTTGTGTTTAAGGTTATTATATTTTTATCCTGGACATTTTAGTGTTGTGTTTTCCATATGTTATCTTCAGCTTCTATGTTAGAGGTTATTTTTGTTTCTTATTTGATATATTATATATGGAGAGTCTTCCTACGATCATAACATTATGTTTGTATTAAACCATGTTCACAACTCCCTTACCGACTGCCACTGTGGTGTTGTGTGTTTTAGTTATCAGTTTTGTTTCTTGAATTAGACCATGGTTGGGATATTGATTTAATGCCATATTTCTACTCCTTGTATATTTCGACATGAAGGATATTATATGGGAAATCTATACTGCCATAACCTTAACAACAATATTGTTTTCCTTTAGTAAGCTTAACAATATTATTTTTCCTTTAATGAGCTTAGCAATATCTTTTTCCCATTGGTGTGATTGACAATATTTTTTTCCCTTTACCATTGCTCTTACTACGTCTCTTCAGAAAACTAGTATAAAAATGGTATTTTCACTTTCAAAGTAATGTAATGACATAACGACTAAAAGATCTGATAACATACCAACCTCTTTAAAGCTAACAGGTGATCAATTTGAGACCTCTCATTCACTGGTGTAAAGTTAATTTTTGTGCAGTGTGTTGTTTAAGGTTATACTCAGGCATCTGAAGAATTCACACATATGTGTTAACTACAGGGAGGTAATGGCCAGGTCATCTAACCACTAATTTCAGCTTATGACATGTGTTCATAGTGCCAATTATATCAAAAAGCACTACTACAATTTATGCTTTAACTGCAGTCATTGGTATCACCTCCGCTGTACATCACTGTCATCCACTGGAGACTACTCAGAACACTGGACGTACAGCAACCATTCAGAAATAACTTACAAAACTCCGTCACAAACACCTTCACCTCGAGCACAAATTTCCAATAAACAGCATTACAGAATGCGCATTTTCAGTCTTCACAAATAGATCATTCTACGCCACAGAACTGCAATGACAAACTAAAGATTTTGCAATTCGGTGCTAGTAATGATAAGAACAAATACACAGAAATTCTCAGCTAATTAAGAGAATGCAGTATCCTTGTAGCACTCATCTAAGAAGCTAGTCTCACATCCAGATCTCACAGCTGTAAGAAATAACAGACAAGGAGTAGGTACTCATAACACTTATCCAACAAACCCAAATTTTCTCCACAACTGACACCATACAACAGCTCACAGACAACAAGAATATCCTATAAACACAGTACTAGGTGCAAGATAATCAACATCTGCATACCTCCTCACTCTACATACCCCATAAGATACACTACCCAACAGCAGAACCTCGGTAAGATGCTCCCATTATTAAAGATTTGAATGTCCACTTTGTTCAGCATTCACACTTATGATCTCTGAGGTGAATTTCTTCAACTGTAACTTCTCAGTATACTTAACCTATGCAACCAACCAACCAACCAGACTCCCAGTCCACCACCTCCTGCAGCTAACTTTGTGAAACAACATTCTGCTCACACCAGCATTACATGGAAGGATGCTACGGGAACTATCCTCTGACCACTTACAAATCCTGAGCACACTCCATCCAGCTCACCCAGTCAATACAAAAGACAGCTACCTGGGTCAGAGGAGTGCAACGTGACGACCACCTGAGTGCTGGATCACTAAACAGACGTCACTAACCCTCCAGATACCCAGGCGGTTAGTACTGGTAATATACCTCCCTGGTTGTTAGCTTCCTACAAACTACTACCTACTCCCATAAATTACACACATCGTAAAGAAACCACCTTACACATAACCACTTACCATTGATAGAAATCAGAGATCAAATCAATATTCTTAAATAAAACTATCATTAACCTAATCATATAGAGGCAAACAGATAACTGGCACTCCTTCATCAACACAGTGAACCGAAAGACCCACATCACCACTCGTCTCACCAGTCCTCACTCATGAAGCACACCTGACTCATCACAGTAAAATCCATTGTCCCAAAGAACTTACAAACATACTCATGAGACACTTCTCAAAAATTACCCACAAACCAATCTCGCCTTTAAAAAGGAAAGTTGTGAAAAATCTACCCAAAATCCATTCAGAGACAATCGCCCACCTACCCTTCACTCCCAATGATACAAACAGTGCCTTTAAAATCTTAGGGAACTTTCCTCCTACAGACCCTAATAATGTAACAGACTTTCACATGAAACACTATGGTCCATTTGCTAATGGGTTTGGAAGCCTCTCACCAACATGCTCTTGAACTGGCCCAAATGCAGCAGTCACACAACCAGTCTTCCACCACCTAAAACAGTGTTCCTGGACAGAAGTCCCACAGACTTTACATATGCAATGAAAATAGAAAATTAAGGTTTGTCGTAGTCATTGATTATGTTAAAATTTCAAGTTTTCTGAGTCTATTTAGCTAAATTTTGTGAGTCTATTCAGCGTATGTGAGCACATTAAAAAAATGGGTAGTAAGGATAACAATCTGATCTCAACAGGAAATATGTAAACATTGTGTTAGGGATGAATGTTTCACAATCAAAGGTTCAGCTAAGGATTTAAAAACTTCCATTAGTTTCTTATATATTAGATGTCCTCGCTGCTCTGATATCTGGAAACTGTACCTTTGATAGAGGTTATATTTTAACATCCTTTCAGTTCTATGTAGCCCTTAAACTTGCACCTTTAAAATGCATTTTTGTTGCTTAATATTATGTTTGGTGACTTTCTAAGGCATATTTGAAGGCAAGTCTGCCTCCACATTGATGGATCTATTAGGTCTTGCAGAACAACAGATGCTGCTGTCCTCAAGGCAAATGACCTGTATGTAGAGAAGGTCAAGAATCATTGTTTAAGCTTGTAATTTAGCGAATTGATATGATATACAGTTTGTTGTGCAACTATGTAGCTATTTTCCTGACAGTGGAAAGCAGAATCGGTTTATTTTTCAGAAATCAGCTTGAAGAATCCTGCCTTGAGCCCTTGCTTGCTTAATTCAAAATGAAGCGCATTAAGATGTTGCAGCAAATAATGGAGAAGGCTTACATGCACTTAAGCATACAGATGCTTGACTAGGAGGCATCATAATTTCTAGAAACTGCCAATCCCTCCTCAGAAAAGTCAGCAGACCCTGCAGTCTCAGCCATCTTGTTCAGACCAACAACCCAACTATTCCAAGGTCAAACATAAATGAAACTTTTCTCTGTAATGTGAAAATTCCAGCAGCAATGTAGAACTTTCAGAGCTATGTTGTATATGTTCGTGGTAAAGGCTACTTTAAAATGTCATACAAGTTGTAGGGGTTTCATATGATGAATCTTTTTTCATGTTCAAAGGAGTAAGTGGTTCTTAAAGTAGTGAAGGAGCCCTTTTTTTCGGCTTCTTTGAGAAAAAAGACTTGTCTGCTACTGCTGGCATCATGCCACGCCTGTTTTATGCTGAAGTATCATAACATTGTCATATTGACAGAGTAATATGGAGGCTTTAAATACTATGATTTACTTGCACACATACGGGAATCACTAGCAGGGCGCAGCTGGCTATCTAGTGGTGTGCTCACCACCCAACAGTACCAAATAATTTCCTGTCAAGTGGAAAAATGAAACTCTGATCTAACATTTCTCACAGAAACTGAAAACAAGGTGTAGGGAAATGGAATGACAGTGGTCAAAGATAAGAGAAAATGAATTATGCTGTAGCATGACAGGCATGAAAGAGCTGGTCTTCAGAAGAGTTAAAACAGAGATTTTATCACGAATACAATATAAATCTTAAAGTAGAGCTTACAAAAATCCTATAAAGCAACTTGCAATAAGTGTGATCTTAGAGCACATAATAATCACAATCCAACCAGGTGTAGCTCTCAAAAACCAATGAGGTAGCAAAGTTGAATAACAATACAAAGGCTAACTGAACAATGTGCAAAGGTGAATAAAAATGATATTCATGTATAGGATTTTTGTAAGCTCTACAGTAAATTTGATGGAAGGTACTAAATTGTTAAGTAAGGGGAGAAATATTTGTAAATTTTCATTTGTTCGTCAAACACAAAGAACATCATCTACATACCTAAACCAAATTGCATTAGAAGGTAAGATATCCTTTAGTAATTTTGTTTCAGAAAATTCCATATGAAGATTACTTAGTACAGGTCAAAGAGGGTTACCCATTGCCATACCAAATTTTTGAGCATAATAATCTCCATTGAATTGAAATACACAGTCTTTTATACACAATTTTATCAGTTCAATGAAATTTGACCTTGAAGCAGGTAAATGAATATCATCCAAGACATCAAATAGATATTCTAAAAGGTCATCAACTGGAACTTTAGTGGAAAGTGAGGAAACATCAAAGCTAACTAGTTTAAAATCAAAATTAACATTGATATTGTTTAGCTTGTTGACTAAATCTACATTGTTCATGATATTAGAATTTGATACCTTACCCACTAAAGGGCTTAATAAAGAAACTAACTATTTTGACAATTCATATGTGATGGAGCCTACTGAACTCACTATAGGTCATGCTGGAAAATTCTGTTTATGTGTTTTGATAAGTCCATACATATATGGCAATGAATAGGACAAAGATGACAAACTTTTGATAAGAGAGATGTTACCTTTCAACAACAACTTCATCTTTTTATTGAAATGAGAATTAACTGCTTCTAAGGGAGTTTTACTAAGTTTAGAATATGTTGTGTCATCATTTAAAAGATCATTCATTTTAGATAAAAAGTTACTTTTGTCTAAAATCACAACAGAGTTAGACTTATCTGCTTTAGTAATATGTATATCCTTGTTTTTCTTTAAGGTGTTAATAGCTCTTATGAATCTTTTAGGGCAATTAGCTTCCACTGGTTTTGACAAACTGGCATACACTAAACCCTTACAGATATTTATTTCATCATTACTTAAATTACTGTATTTTTCTAAACTACAAAAAGACTTTGTGACATCAACACAGCTGGCTTCCCTGTCAGGGCACACAAAACAAACCATAGCCTAATGCACACAAGGAATCTTTATCTAGTTTATTAGACAGGTTTACCACAAAAGATGGGTTTGTGTTCTTGGTCCAGTCGCTGTTTTCAATAAGATGGTCCAACTTACAATTTAGTGACACTTGTAGCCTATTGCATTCTTTCCTTAATTCATAATAGCAATAGTCCAACATCCGGTTCTTCCAGTGTGTCGGTATTGCCATTTGAAAGGCACGTTTCTTCTCTCTTGAAATGCGAAAAGCCTCCTCCATTTCAAGTTTCTTTAATTCAATGTTTTTATTTAAAATAATATTTTGGAATTGTTCAGATCGTTGACCAGACAGCTGAAACAAACGTTGAGGTAGGACAGATCTTGGCATCATTTGTTCATCAGGGCATTTCCTAAGGAATCCAAATCGTAACTTCAGTTGGTAAGCCTTGATTAGCGATTTGGAGAAAGCAGTAACGAAAGGAGAAAGTCCAGGACAGCTTGTAGAGAAAAAATAGAAGAGCCGTGTGGAATCCATGTTGGAAAGGATCACAGTTTTGCGCGTCATCAAGATATTCCTAGGAGTCCACGGGGAAAATGAAACACGATAAGCTTCCAAGTGCACTTTCGTGTATTAATCACATCATCAGGGGAGACACAAGAGAGAAATATGTCAGTTGATATACATCGAAGAGACGAAGCTAAGAGCCATTTGGTAAACATGTGATTGTCCAAAACATACAACGAGCGTTCATAAACGTATCATTTTACAAATTTTATCAACAATAAAGTTATCTAATTTGTATGGACAATCACTAATATTAAGATTACAATTCTTTGTGTACTTAGTAATAGAAGATTCAATGATATTCCTCTTGGTAATAGAGTTAGAGTTAATAACTGAGATGGCGTTACTCCAGTTAATACAATGGTCATAGTTTTTAACGTGATTAAACAAGGCAGATAAGTCTCTGTTGTGATTTTAGACAAAAGTAATTATTTGTCTAAAATGAATGATCTTTTAAATGATGACACAACATATTCTAAACTTAGTAAAAATCCCTTAAAAGCAGTTAATTCTCATTTCAATAAAAAAATGAAGTTGTTGTTGAAAGGTAACATTTCTCTCATCAAAAGTTTGTCATCTTTGTCCCATTCATTGCCATATATGTATGGACTTATCAAAACATATAAACAGAATTTTCCAGCAAGACCTATTGTGAGTTCAGTAGGCTCCATCACATATGAATTGTCAAAATGGTTAGTTTCTTTATCAAATCCTTTATTGGGTAAGGTAAGAATTCTAATATCATGAACAATGTAGATTTAGTCAACAAGCTAAACAATATCAATGTTAATTTTGATTTTAAACTAGTTAGCTTTGATGTTTCCTCACTTTTCACTAAAGTTCCAGTTGATGACCTTTTAGAATATTTATTTGATGTCTTGGATGATATTCATTTACCTGCTTCAAAGTCTAATTTCATTGAACTGATAAAATTGTGTATAAAAGACTGTGTATTTCAATTTAATGGAGATTATTATGCTCAAAAATTTGGTATGGCAATGGGTAACCCTCTTTCACCTGTACTAAGTAATCTTTACATGGAATGTTTTGAAAAAAATTACTAAAGGATATCTTACCTTCTAATTCCATTTGTTTTAGGTATGTAGGTGATGTTCTTTGTGTTTGACGAACAAATGATAATTTACAAATATTTCTCCCCTTACTTAACAATTTAGTACCTTCCATCAAATTTACTGTAGAAAAATGAAAATAATGGTATGTTACCATTTCTAGATTCCATTATCCATAGACAAGGAAACAAGTTTAAGTTTAGCATATACAGGAAACCCACCAATGTATGCTCATATATCCATTATTACTCATCTCAACATGATCAGTACACCTGCACCCTGAGCCACCGACTCTCGCTCCACTTACAAGAAGGTGGAATCAAACATCATCATGAACAAAAGCATGGAACGAGACTAACGAGGGAGATTATAATGAATAACATCAAAATCATTACTAGTTGTAGTGATCGCAGGAGACTACAGAGATTAGAAGCCATTCACATAAGAGAGGAAGCCCCTGTCATCAACATCCAGACAAACATGACCACAGCCTTATAGCTCTTTGATGGCTCGCCAATATGACGTAGAGCTGATAATGACTTGTCAAATTCCCGATTGCTCAGATGTGATTAAATACTGTGTTGTTACAACATTCCATTATACAAAGGAATGTAAAGGTATCCATACAGCAGTGGACCACTGGGTCACTTCGAGGCTGATGGTGATAGTGGAAGATATCAGGAACTCACACATTAGTGTAGTGGAAGATATCAGGAACTCACACATTAGTGTAGTGGAAGATATCAGGAACTCACACATTAGTGTAGTGGAAGATATCAGGAACTCACACATTAGTGTAGTGGAAGATATCAGGAACTCACACATTAGTGTAGTGGAAGATATCAGAACTCACACATTAGTGTAGTGGAAGATATCAGGAACTCACACATTAGTGTAGTGGAAGATATCAGGAACTCACACATTAGTGTAGTGGAAGATATCAGATCAGGAACTCACACATTAGTGTAGTGGAAGACATACAGATAATCTAAAGATAAACCTGTATATTGTCAGTGTGACTAATGATGAGTCGCAAATAATGTTAGTCTTGAACTTGAAGGGAAATGTTTATCAAGTTTATTGTGAAACGTATTTATAATGCTGCTTCCAACCACTCTAACTGGTACATTATTCCATGTTAACAATCATATTGAAGATAAAATACTTCACCTCATCTGAGGTCAAACGTTCTCCCACCATCATTACTACGAGTGACATCAGACGTGACGTCATTAGTAGATAGATATCTATACCTCATAGTGATTTTTGTTGGTAATACAGACAGTTAGTTTCGCTCTATTTCCTATGAACGTAACTTTAAAGTAAAGTACTCACGGTAAAAAAGTATCTTCCCGGATGTGTCCAATGAATTCAGAAATGATCAATACGACTCGTGTTGTCTGGGTAGGGTTGGTGAGTGTGAATGTGGACATGTTTCCTCATAATTATGGCAACTCATCTTTATCGTTAATTCCATCGAAATATGAAACTGATATACAATTCAATATTACAATTTGTCCCAGCATTGGCACGGGGTCATATCATACGATCATGATGAAATTGGTTCATAGTTAGACCTGCCAAGTCTCCTCAAATATGGAATGTTTCTAATTGTTGGATTCACCAGGTCTCCATATGACTGGTCTGTACCATGACAGGTCGCTAGGTCTATGCTTGGTACGGGCCCTCACGTCAACCCGGCTCTTTATCTGATCTTGACTAACAGGTAGTTTGTTGTTAGGGAGGCTGGCTGCCTGGCTGGCACAGGGCTTTACAATATGACGGATCTCTTTGTACCAGGTAAACATACATGTGTATTATTGGAGTGATCAAAATATCTCCTTTATGACCAAACAATTTAATGGTAGTATTTCGTATAGGGTCAATGTAATGTTGGTATATTTGAAAACATATGAACAGTCATAAAGCCTGAATCCATAGTATATGTCAAACATTAAAGTTATATACATGTTGACTTTTATCATTACCAGTACAACATTGGTGAACTAATGGTCTTCAACCGGCGGTATGCACAACCTCAACAATCAGGAGTTGTTCATTATTTCTGTTATAAAGACTCAGGTACGTCATCCAAGGTAATGATTACTATCTTCTTTACAAGGATCACTTAAATTTGGAATAAAATGATGATAAATTAAGAACCATATGTATATATGTAAACGTGTAGATATATGTATCTACTTGGGTCAGACGAATGTGTTATATACTTAAGAATGTGACTGACAACCTAAAGAATAAGGTACAAACATTATAGTTGATGTGATAAATGATTCATAATAAATATGTAGTGTGTTGCATTTAAATGGTTCTTAAGAACCAAGGCCTTTTAGCTAGTAAAGATGATAAGAAATTGAAAAAAGTTGTTAAAAGCATCATAATTATAAGCCCCAGAATATATTATCCTCTGGATATCTAAAATAAAATCCATCACAAAATAACTAGGTTAAGACAGGATTCTTTCAGCATTTAAGAAAATATGTACTTTCCCTCTCCTTATCTCCTATCATCATTTCTTATGTTTACTTCCAACAAATGTCTCGTATATCATATGAAAATTCGTTATAGGTATGTGGCAAATATCGTCCAGCGACGCGTTGTATAACTCTCTGTTGTCAAAGTTCACCGGGGGAGTAGATCATATATTACAAAGTTGTGTCTCTCCACACAGATGTTACACGTCCCAGGTTAAGATATTTCCTTGATATGGCGTTTATCTAACATAGATATGTCTTCTATAAAGATTTGTAAACACTTTTTCCTGCGGGTCGATACATAACGCTTTCGTATTAATCATTTGTAACTGACCAAGTATTACAAAGTTGTGTCACTTCCCACACTATGTTTCATTAATCATTGATTTGATCCTTACAATAGATATTTATGTTTGTAATTTTCTGTATCATATCATTAGTCAGTTGAAGTGCACAATACGCTTGTCAACCTGGCCAGTCTACTGTTTTGGTTATATTATTCACAAGGTGTAACACGACTCCATCCGTCAGCTGTGTCACCACCAGTGACAAGTCATCCTTAGCAAGGCTGTGTCATCCTCAAAGGAGAAATAGTACAGACTCGTCGGAAATCTTCTTGCTCAAAGGTGTCCATCATCCCCTGCTCCTGTGCGGAGTGCAGCAGCCACGAAGGTGTAGGAGCGCCATCAAAGGTGTGCTGGTGATGTGTAGTAATAATAATAATACTGTTCACACCATCACCAACAACCATTTCTCAGGTTTTTCTATCCTACTTGTCGTCACTGATGTCTTCCTTGGATGTACATCTTTCTATATTAGATTGTTCCATCTGTTCACACAATAATACGTGGAAAGGATTGTTAGTTGGCTTTAAAGTGGAACATATAAAGGATTTATCACTTACTCACCTTCCATAGGTCGCTGTACGTTTGAATGCACCATTCGTCTTACGAACAGGGTGAGAGCGTGTACGGTCTCAGAATCATCTTGAACCCCTGGGAAAACTGTTCAAGATGATTCGATTGATGGTTATAACATGACCTTTACCGCAGGTATGACCCTTGCAATCAACAGGGGTGAAAACCTTACTTATATGGGCCAAATATTTAGTGAGTGTGTGTATGACCTTACAAATATCTTCAACACGTGAAGGTGTTCAAGTATTTTTGATTGGGGATCATGACTAACTTGTTGATTTTATTAACCCTGGCAGTCGATGAACCACAAGCCCAAATAACCAACCAACCTGGCGATTATCTTAGATGTCTTGCTTGAGTGACATTGTAGCACCTGGGTTGAGCCCAAGGACTTGTTACCCTCCTTTCACTCTGTTTTTCTATCTCTTCCTCACAACACTCCCGAGAACCCTCCAGCAAACTCCACCACACTCCCCTTCCTGCCAAACCCTTCCCTCTACGTAATCAAGACAGACATTCATAGTTTTATATGCAGCTACCTGCTGGACCTGGACCATCATTTTATGTTGAACTTATGGTTCACATTCTGGCTTCATGACCACAAGCTGATAGCCCTTAAATCCAACCACATATATACATCCTGTTATACAACTGATGTTACTGTCTGACGTATGTATGGTGCGGCTTGATGACCTTACCTGCTGATGGTCATTAAGTCAAACATGTTATCATGTTGCAAATATCGTGATTTGTATGTTTTGTTGTGTGGCACAGTTTCTGGTGTAGATATCTTTAATAACCTTTACCGGTTACTATCCAGTATAGTGAACGATAGACAGACTTACGTGTTACAGACTCCGTATGATAAACACCTGACGAACTTCAACACAAACATTTATATGTTGGGTAAGATCAGAGAACGAGTCGTCCAGTGGCAGAACATAAACCTACAACATGTAACAACAACAACAACAACAACAACAACAACAACAACAAACAACTGTTATGTGAAGATCTAGTTATTCAAAGTGAGATGATCACAAGGAAGTTAGGGATATAGAAGAGTAGGAGTGAGGTATAAGGTGGAGGCCCAGCCACCGTGGCTGGTGCTATATAGAGCAGTGAGGGATAACACCATATCTTAACCCCTGGTGATGTGTGAGCTTATAAACACTGGTGGTATTTATGGCGGCCACCAACCAGGAAGTAATGTTCACCAGGTATTGCTCTGCTCTACACTGATCCAACAACTACAAGGATAATGTTGTTATAACCTTCTTGATCATGCTGGTTATAGAAGTATTATAGATACATGTTGGTGACACAAGGATAATGTTGTTATAACCTTCTTGATCATGCTGGTTATAGAAGTATTATAGATACATGTTGGTGACACAAGGATAATGTTGTTATAACCTTCTTGATCATGCTGGTTATAGAAGTATTATAGATACATGTTGGTGACACAAGGATAATGTTGTTATAACCTTCTTGATCATGCTGGTTATAGAAGTATTATAGATACATGTTGGTGACACAAGGATAATGTTGTTATAACCTTCTTGATCGTTGTGGTTATAGAAGTATTATAGATACATGTTGGTGACACAAGGATAATGTTGTTATAACCTTCTTGATCATGCTGGTTATAGAAGTATTATAGATACATGTTGGTGACACAAGGATAATGTTGTTATAACCTTCTTGATCATGCTGGTTATAGAAGTATTATAGATACATGTTGGTGACACAAGGATAATGTTGTTATAACCTTCTTGATCATGCTGGTTATAGAAGCATTATAGATACATGTTGGTGACACATGGATAATGTTGTTATAACCTTCTTGATCATGCTGGTTATAGAAGTATTATAGATACATGTTGGTGACACAAGGATAATGTTGTTATAACCTTCTTGATCGTGCTGGTTATAGAAGTATTATAGATACATGTTGGTGACACATGGATAATGTTGTTATAACCTTCTTGATCATGCTGGTTATAGAAGCATTATAGATACATGTTGGTGACACATCATAATGATGGTCTCGTCTGGTGTCCACATAAACACAGTACTTTACTACAGTACATACAGTAATATCAGTCGTAACAACACTATGTATGTAGTCGTGATTACCGTAACATGTGAGTGGCAAGATTGGATGACGTAACGTAACAATATCAGACTTCATCATTCTCAATAGTTTAGATGGATCATGTAATATTTGGCGTTGCTTCATGTTTTATCAGATGATAAAATGATGGCTGGTCTAATGACCTTCACAAGTCAGTGGTCATTAAATCCAACACAGCAACCAACCACTCAGGATGACCAGGAGGGAGCCACCTGGTGCAGACCAAGTGTACCAGCCTGGTGGAGAGGATCAACTGCTCCACCTCAGGATAAGAGCTGCTCAAGTTCTGTAGTGAGGGACACTCCAAGTGGCATGTGAAACTACCAGTCTTAGTTATAAACTACCGCCCGGCTGGCCGGTGGGTGGCTGTGGCCAACATGAACCCAGGGGCTACACACACACACACACACACACACACACCGCCCACTGACCTGACCACCGGCCGGTGGGTGGCTGTGGCCAACATGAACCCAGGGGCTACACACACACACACATACACACACACACACACACACACAGAGCGGCGCCAGGCTGGAGGCGGGGCATCGTGACGTCACAGGCAAGTCCCTCCCCCCGCCAGATCCAAACATGTGTTGTGTCTGGTGATGGCGGTTCAAGATTTCCCACATTTATATTGATCTTTACATTATCATCCACTCCCAAAGTCACCTGGCATTCTTGTGTTTCAACAACAGACGTGATATATGCAACACCAGGCAAACATTGTACCATTATCTGATAGGTTAATTGGTGCACAATCAAGAACCAGTGAATTTCATCGCCGCCATAAGTAAGTAAGGAAGGTGACTTTAATGATGATAAATACGACCTGGTATGGCTGTGTCTACACACTACCGCCATCTGGTCAACCTGGTACATATGATCATTTAAACTATGACATTTAAACACAGTTTCAAAATTACTCCCACAAACGCGAACTTAAAATCCATCCATTCAACTCCGTCATTTATTCAGGAACATTTAAGCGTCAGTATTTGAGCGTTATCATTTCAGCTGCGTTATTTGATCAGAGACTTTTAAACTACATTATATAAAGACAAACAATGAAAGTATATCATTTAAACGAAAATTTGTGCAAAGCGTCATTGAAACTTAAACTTTTGATCCCGTCAATAACTTTAAAATTCTCTCAAACAACTGCGAACTTTTAAACTCCGTCAAATTGCAGCTATTTTAGGAAATGTATCATTTAATTGAAAAAAATTATAGTCACTTAATTCAACGATATCCTTTGGAGTCTGTCTTTATATAATGAACCATCAAACTCCGTCTCTGAAAATAAACATAAGCTTTAGTTCAGTTACTGGAAAGGAAGTTTGTACATTCTATTGAAGTCCATCATTTAACGCGAACTTTTAAATCCTTCCATTTAGCTGGGCCATTCATTCCCTGGCTACCATTCATAATATGGCCTTTTAAACTCTGTGTCTACGATGTTCTGTTCACCGTTGTCCACAGTATCGAGATAACACCAGGAACATAAGATAATGCTTCATACCCTCACATACATTCCTTACCTCTCTTATGTAATGCAACGAAAACACAGCCCACACTCCACAACCAGGCCCTACAACCCTGTCCGTGGTTTACCCCATTTGATTCATATGTCCTGCTTCAGTTCACTGATAGCAGGTCGTCCCCTGTAAATCACATCGCCCCAGTTCACTTTATCCTATACACGCCTCTCACGTGACCTTGAGCATATTCAGGCCCTGATCACTCAAACTCTTGTTCACTTCCTCCATCCATCTCCAATATGGTCGCCCTATTCTTGTCCTCTACACTTCTGACACATGTATCCTCCTTTAACCTTCCCTCACTCACTCTCTCCAAATGTCTAAACCATTTCAGTACACCTCCTTCAGCTCTGTCAACCATGCTCTATTTATCATCACACATCTCTCTTACCTATCATTACTTACTGGATCAACCCGCGTCACACCACATGTTGTCCTCAGACATTTCATTTTCAACACATTCACTCTATCATCAAATCTTCCTCATACTGTCTCTACCTTCACCGCCGACTGACATCACTATTCAAGCTCAGAAATGTCTATACCATCTTTATTGTACCTGAGCCTCGACCCAGCCAGGTCCTCCTGACTAACTAGAGCCACACACACACACACACAGGCACCACCAGCTGGACACAATACACAACACAACACACACAATCCTCCTGGGTCCATCTCACACCACCTACCAAGATGTGCTCATCTGGCTGACCACGTCCACCCCACCAACACCACCAGCTAACCCCCTGCACCCCATCACCTCCACCCCCGGCACAATGACCTCTCTCTCTCTCTCTCTCTCTCTCTCTATCTCTCTCTCTCTCTCTCTCTCTCTCTCTCTCTCTCTCTCTCTCTCTCTCTCTCTCTCTCTCTCTCTCTCTCTCTCTCTCTCTCCTCATCCCCACGGACCGCCGTTCGTCAGTACACTCGACTTGTAACAATCACAGCTGGAACACAGAGATATAAGACCAGTCCTATACCTATCATTGTGAAAGTCATCAACAATCCATGAACAAGTACACAAGCTAAGCAGGTAAACTGCTGCTCAGTTTTCCACTTATCGACTTAGTTAAGACAAACAAAATATCACCAGGTGTACCACAGTGGTGTGTGCCCGACTGACTCAGTAACATCATTACTGGAACTCCACCAGAGTCTGTGTTGTCGCTTACCCCTCCGGAGCCACAGTCGACCGACCCCACATAAATAGCAATTGATAGTTTGAGGAAAATAATGATTCCTGCCTTAAAGGTCAATAGTGAGGAATGGTCGGTCTTCAAGATTATTGCTCTGATGTTAACAAACATGGCCAAGTGAATCTTGTCATTTGTAGTAGAAACGTTAATTCTATTATGGAAGTGAGCAATGGAAGGAGTGATGCACATTGATCAGGTGGAGGAAGTAGGTGAGGTAAGGTGTGATGGTCAGTCACACCATTTACATGTTGGTCACAGGAAGAGTTTAGTAAACACTATCGTCTCTCACAAGAATGAACCAGGTTTGTTCTGGAGAAGATAAGAGGGAGGCAGGGAGGAAGGCTGCCTAGATGGAAGAGGTCAATTATGGTAAGATTACTGGAATGATTGACATTATTATATTTGATGTAGGAATAATGAGCCTCATAGTTTGCCTGATCTTCGTAACGTTCATCACGATCACTTTATGTAATAACTCACAATGATATATAATCTCCACATCTCACTCCCTCACTCATACTCTAGTTCTTTAATATAACACCAGTGCAAAACATAATTGCTCACTTACCAAAGATATTAGCGCCGTGTGCCTTAATTACTAATTCATCCTCATTCTTAATAAAAATAACAAGAACATTCATCTATCGAGGCTTCTAATGAGTCTAATAGTCTATCAATGATGACATTTATATTCATCTTCCTTCAACCTTCTGAAATGTTAATCTTCTCAAAATCAGTTCAGGTCTTGCCACACTAAAACCATAAATTCATGAACTTGGTATTTTCAACTACTTTTCCATTACAACTGAGTGGAGCAAGACAACCCTTTTTCTGCTGAAGGGTACGTTATGAAGGTGCTTCTCTACTCTCGTCCCAAGCCTCTCTCTCCTGTCCTGCCTGACTCTCGTCCCAAGCCTCTCTCTCCTGTCCTGCCTGACTCTTGTCCCAAGCCTCTCTCTCCTGTCCTGCCTGACTCTCGTCCCAAGCCTCTCTCTCCTGTCCTGCCTGACTCTCGTCCCAAGCCTCTCTCTCCTGTCCTGCCTGACTCTCGTCCCAAGCCTCTCTATATCTCCAGCCTCTCCCATCCTAAGCCTCTCTCTTGCTCCGCCTCTCTCACCCCACACCATCTCTCCATCACAGCCATACTTCCATCCTGGGATTCTCTCTCGTGTGCAGCCTACCTCTTATCCCAAGCCTCTCTCTCGTGTCTATCTTCTCTCTCTTTAAAGTGAGGCTTGATCATAATTTGTCACTCTCCAGTATGGAATAATTCAGTTAATCAGTTATGATAACGCAGTGGTATATCATGCTACCTTCTCAACCAGTGATCTCTCCCTGGCCAGGTAACATACCAACATTGATTAACCCATGTCACCTGCTTTGTGAGAGTAAGTAAGATTTATAATATCATTCTTCAACATTAGGAATAATATAGTCATGGTAAGTCGGGAGGCTGGAGCTTAAGTTTATCCTTACTATTGTCTTGATAACAGAAAGTGAAGGGATGCATGTCCTTGGTGATGGCATGCATGATATATTCATGTTCATTCTACTTTATGACCTTCATGTAAACATTTCCTTCAGGCATATTAATTCTGCAAGGTATTTTTTCTACCTGTTTTCCGTGCTGAGTGTTGCCGGAGGGAGTGGAGGGTGGGGAGGGAGCCTTTGCTTTGTACTTCGTTTCTTCTACTGCTGTTAAGGGCAATACATTTTGTTGAATAGTGTTAAGGCCAGACCACCTGGCTGTGTGGTATCTATGTAACTCCAAGCCTTTCTCGCGTCTGGCCTGGCTACATCCTTAGCATATCTTTCGTGTCAACTCTTTTGCCCTAAACCTTCCTCTCTTGTTCAGCTTTTCTCTCTTTGATCCTCTCGATCATTCACAGCCTCACTCTCATCCCAATCCTCTCTCTCATATCCAGCCTAACTCTTATCCCCCCCACGCCCCGCCCCTTGCTCCCAACATCACCTTAATCCCAAGTCTCTCTCTCGTGTCAAGCCATCTTCGCACCAAGCCCCACTCTCCTTCACAGCCTCACTCTCCTCTCAAACCTCTTCCTTGTCCAGCCCTTCTCATCCCAAGCTTCTCGCTTCTCCACAGCCTCTGTCTCATCTCGATCCTCTCTCTCGTATCCAACTTAACCCTCAACCCAGGCTTCTTTCTCAAGACCAGCCTCTCTCATCTTACCAATATCGTTTTCATTCCAAGCTTTTCTCACGTCCAGCCTCGCTCGCATCACCAGCCTTTCTCTTTCTTTCAATATATATATATATATATATATATATATATATATATATATATATATATATATATATATATATATATATATATGAACTAAGTGCATATGAACGAGCACTCTCATGAAACATACAAACCTCCAACAGCCAGGATCGAACCCGGGACCCCTGTGCAACGGGCGGGAGAGCTACCGCTAGGCTATGATCGCCCCTGATACGGAAATAACTATTCGAATACTATGTACTCGAATGCCTTTGATCTGAAATGTAAGTTCAGGCTAGTAGGCCGACCCTGCACTTAGCTTGATTCCTTTTGGGTTCAATATATTCTTCTTCACTACATCTCCTCTCCGTAATACTTTTATCTTCACTATGCAAGGCTTATCATAATCTTCACTACAACCCCATCTTCATATGACCTTATCTTGACCAAGTTGGTTTCAAGGAAGGCTTTAGATTTTACCCGCTCACACAAACAACGTACTTACACGGGGCCCCACGAGTGTAAAACTCCCTCCTAATACAGTGCAAATAGATGATTACACACACCTACACACCACCACCACCACTAACAATACACAGAGAAATAGCCTTTTCGGTTGGTTTTGGATCCGCCCTTGAACGTAGTTTGGAGGATTTGGGTGATCAGGTCAATAAAGTTAAGTTCACTACATTTTGTTATGACGATATTATTGTATTTGTGAGTATATTGTCATGGTGACTGTGTTGCCATAATTCCAATATTGTCATTTGATTTATTGAATTGATGGTAATATTGTCATAGAGACTGTATTGTAATGTTACTTGTATGGTCATCATGATTGTCTTGTTATCGTGACCATATGGTCATGGTGGCTATACTGTCATTAAGATGACCTTGTTATGGTAACTATATTGCCATGGTAGCTATATTGTTAGGTAACTATATTGCCATAGTGGCTATATTGTTAGGTAACTATATTTCCATGGTAGCTATATTGTTAGGTAACTATATTGCCATAGTGGCTATATTGTTAGGTAACTATATTTACATAGTGGCTATATTGTTAGGTAACTATATTGCCATGGTAGCTATATTGTTAGGTAACTATATTGCCATAGTGGCTATGTTGTTAGGTAACTATATTGCCATAGTGGCTATATTGTTAGGTAACTATATTGCCATGGTAGCTATATTGTTAGGTAACTATATTGCCATAGTGGCTATGTTGTTAGGTAACTATATTGCCATAGTGGCTATGTTGTTAGGTAACTATATTGCCATAGTGGCTATATTGTTAGGTAACTATATTGCCATAGTGGGTATGTTGTTAGGTAACTATATTGCCATAGTGGCTATATTGTTAGGTAACTATATTGCCATGGTAGCTATATTGTTAGGTAACTATATTGCCATAGTGGCTATATTGTTAGGTAACTATAATGC
Organism: Panulirus ornatus; assembly: GCF_036320965.1. NCBI lineage: Eukaryota > Metazoa > Arthropoda > Malacostraca > Decapoda > Palinuridae > Panulirus > Panulirus ornatus. The sequence goes on from NC_092235.1 coordinate 1,595,920, forward strand.
CATAGTGGCTATATTGTTAGGTCACTATATTGCCATAGTGGCTATATTGTTAGGTAACTATAATGCCATGATGGCTTTTTGTCAGAGTAGCTATATTGTTAAGTTACCTATATCATTGTGGTGGGTATTTTTTTTTCTTTTGGTATATTGCCATGATGGCTATACTAGAATTTTGGTGATATTAGCATGGTGATATAGTGTCTTCGCAGCTCAACTGTTGTTGTGGACACTTTTGCATGGGAATATATTTTCATGGTAGCTACATTGTCAAGGTTACTATATTTCATGTTAGCTACATTGTCATGATGACGATATTGGCATGGTAGGTGTATTGTTATTTTCAATATAATGCCATCCTGACTACATTATCTTGATCGCTATAGCAACTTGATAGTTATATTGCTGCGGTCAATTTTATCGTTGGGGATGTATTTTGTCTTAACCTACAATTTGGTTGTGATAATATGATCATGATAATATTTCTATTGCGGCTTATTTGGTATCTTGATTGTAACTGTCTAGATATCATATCATCATGTAACTTAGATTGTCATGGTTTTTATACGGTGATGGTGCTTATGTCAAAATGCTGAGTATATCATCATCATTAATGCATGATTATGGTAACTATATAGCGATGGCGATATCTTTTGTGATAATTTTGGTATGTTAACTTCATTTTGATAGTAGTTATATTGGAATGGCAGGTACATTTTCCTGGTTCTTACATTGTTTTATGGGCTATACTGTCAAGGTGGCTATAGAGTAATAATAAATCCTGTCTTGGACGCTATTGTCTCCTGGACACTATATATCCTGGATGCTATATGTTTCCTATGATCCGAAAGCGACTATTTTGTCACGGTATCTATATTGTCAGGTGGCTATATTGACAGTAAATATATTCAGAATGTTTTTTCAATATTTCGTTGACTATATTGTCATATCAGTTATATGGTAATGGTGGTTTTGTTGTTATAGTGAATATATTGTCGTTGTGAGGATACTATCATTAATGGCTAAATTGTCATGGGAAATATGTTGATATGGATGCTGTATTCTCATGGTAATTATATAGTAATTGTAAATCTATTTTCAAGGTGACTCTAATGTCACGGTGATTGATTTATATTGTAACATTATTGTTATGGTGGCTGTACTATCATAGTGGCTATTTTGTTGTTTGATGCGTTGTCAATGTTGATATTTTGTCAATATGGCTTTATTGTCAGTCTAGCTATACTTTCATTTGGAACAAATTTTCATAGTGAAGGTATTGTCATTATGAAATAAAGTCATTTTGGCTATCTTCTAATTTGGTTTACATTGCTATGATGTATATATCGTCACCTTGGCTATAGTGGGAAGGTGGTCTTTTTCATAGGTGGTATATTGTCATTTTTTAATCGTGCATATTCTGTCATAAGCGATATATTATTATGATAACTATATCAGTAAGGTAAAAATATTGTAATGGCGACTATATTGTCTTTACGACTTTAATCTTATAGTAACAATATGGCTGCCTTGATACATAGGCAATATGAAAAGACAATCACCTTGTAATATAACGAAAATAACAAACATCTATCATGGAAATATATTCATCTTGCAATATACTCACCATGGCAATATAGTTACCATATCATTATAATCTTAATGGAAATATAACCACCATGAACATATAGACACGATGACAATACAACCATCAAGACAATACAGGAAACATAATATAACATTACGACAATATTGCCATCAATTCAACAAATCAAGTGACAATATAGATATTATGGCAACAGTAACCATGACAATATACTCACAAATGCAATATAATCGACATAACAAAATGATTATATGATGAAAATATATCCACTCTGCCACCATCGATTCCATTGTAATGTAGCCAACATAATGATATATATACCATGTCATTCCTGAGACCATAACAATATAGCATATCACGACAATCTAATCACCTAATGGTTTGATCAAAATGAAAAGCTCGTTTTATAATGATACATCCTCAAGGGCAAAACCAACACCATTATAAAAGCTACCATGAAAATACAGTCACCATGACATTATAACCATCATGATGGAGTAGTCACCATGACAATATTGTTATCTTGGCAAGATATCCAACATGAGTTTATAGCCATAATAACAATATAGTCACAATGCCAATATACATAGTCAACGGAATATTATAGTTATCATGATAATGTATCACTTATGACAAAATATGCATGATTAAAAAATGACAATATAGCAACTAGAAAAAATATCACATTCCTAATGTAGCCAAGGTGACGATATATACACGATAGTAATGTAACCAAAATAAGATAGCCAAAATGACATTATGTTCATAATGACAATATGCAATTATGAATATATATATATATATTCTACATGACACTATAGCTACACTGAAAGGCAATCTATCTTCACAAAAGCGTAGAATTGAAAATACAGCAAACAACAATATAGCCACCATGACAATACAGCCATCTTGACAATAATGTCACGATATATATCAATCGCCAGGACATTAGAGTCACTTTGATACCAATCTTACAATGACTTTGTAAATATCATGAAAATATAGCCCCCATGTCAACATATTAACTATGACAATTTAGCCATTATGATAATACAGTCACGACGACAATGTATTCACTATGACAATAAAACTACCATGATCATATAACTGATATGACAATATAGTCAAAGGAAAAATATAGAAACATTCAACTTATGTTCACAAAGGCAATATAACCACCTGACAATATAGATAGTGTAACTAAATAGTCGTTTTCGGATCATAGGAAACATATAGACTCCAGGACAATATAATCTCTGTGAAAAAACAGTGACTCAGACAGGATTTATCATTATAATATAGTCATAACTTTATAGCTGTCATGTGATTGTAGTCACCATGACAAAATTATCACAATGAAATAAAACGGTATAACAATATAGTTACCATAATTATGTACCAATCATGATTATATAATCAGCAGGTTGACATAAACAATATCACAGTGTAAAAACCATGACAATATAAGTGACATGATGAGATGATATTCATTCACTTACACTTACAATACCAAATAAGCCGCCATGAAAATATTATCATCATGATCATATAATGACAACAATATTGTAACTAATAGCAAAATATATCCCGAACGACAAAATTAACCATAGCAATATAGCCATCAAGTTGATATAGAGACCAAGATAATGTAGCCAGGACGGCATTATATTGAAAATAACGATACAGCCACCATGCCAATGTCTTCACCATGACAATGTAGCTACCATGAAAATATAGTAACCTTGACTATATACCTACCATGATGAAATATTTGAATTGAAAAATATCTACAACAAGAGTTTAGCTGCTAAAACACGATGTCACATTGCCAATATCGCCAAAATGTTTTTATTACCATCATGACAATATACCGCCAGAAAAGAAATATATATACCCACTACTTGACAATATACCTATTCTGACAATATTGCCAACATGAAAAGACAGTCACCTCCTTGTTATATAACAAAAATGACAAATAGCCATCATGGCAATATAGTGACCTAACAATACAGCCACCATGGCAATATAGTGACCTAACAATACAGCCACCATGGCAATATAGTGACCTAACAATACAGCCATCATGGCAATATAGTGACCTAACAATACAGCCATCATGGCAATATAGTTACCATAACAATGTAATCTTAATGACAATATAGCCAACATGACTATATAGTCACAATGACAATACAACCATCGTGACAATACAGATAACATGACAGTACCGTCTCTAAGACAATATTGCCATCAATTCAACAAATTAAATGACAATATAGATATTATGGCAACACAGTCACCATGGCAATATACTCAGAAATGCAATATAATCGCCATAATGAAATCATCCTATCATGAAAATATAGCCACCTTACCATTTTGGTTTCCATTACAATGTGGCCACAGTAATAAAAGATTTACCAAGACAGTACTGAAACCATAACAATATAGCATATCATGGCAATGTAGTCAACTGATAATTTAATCAAAATGACAATTTCTCTTCTATTTATCTTATATCCTCAAGGGTAATATCAACACCATTAAAAAAGCTTCTGTCAAAATACAGTCACTATGACATTATAGATATCATGATAGAAAATCACCATGACAATATAGTTATCATGGCAATATAGCCACTATGACATTATAGTCATAATGACAATATAGTCGCTGTGACAATATTGTCACCATGATGATATAATTATCATGATAATATATTGCTTATAACAAATTATGCATGAGTTAAATAATGACAATATATCACCTATAGATAAAGATCACCTTGCCAATATAGCTAAAGTGACGATATATACATCATAGCAATGTAACTAAAATGAAAAGATAGCCAAAATGACGGTTTGTTCATAATGACAATACTGCCACTATGAAAATATGTTCCCCAACTGCCACTATGAAAATATGTTCCCCAACTGCCACTATGAAAATATGTTCCACATGACACTATAGCTACACTGACAATAAAGCCATATTCACATAAGAGTAACATTGAAAATACAACTACATTGTCATGGTGACAATATTGGCATGGTGGCTGTATTGTTATTTTCAATATAATGCCATCCTAACTACATTATCTTGTTCGCTATATTTACTTGCTGGCTATATTGCTATGGTTGATTTAGTCGTTGGGAATATATTTTGTCATTAACTACAATTTTGTTTTAATCGTCGGATCATAATAATAATATTATCATCGCGGCTTATTTGGTAATGTGTGTGCAAGTGTGTGGATGTCTTATCATTGTAAGACTCACGCACACTACCATTAATTTTTCATTAGGTATTTGTTATTATCATTTTACTGTGAGTTACATAGAGTTAGATGCATGTTGCCACGGGCTCACTGTTCCCACGGGCTACTGTTAATCAGGATGTTTGAACACGTAAGAGCTGATCTGTTATTTGAACACGTTGTTGAATGGGTGTTGACGGACTCCAATATAACCCCTGTCATCGATCCTGCCAACACCAACGTGGAGGTCATCTTGTCAACCGCTCCAGAGACGCGTCATCATCAGCCGTGGCGACATCCCAGACGTCAGCATCGCCTGGTCCAGCCCTTGTCGCTCACTCAACTTTCCTGCTAGCGAGTCGCTACTCTGCACACATCTTCACCTCGCTACACCCAGCGAGTCGCTACTCTACACACATCTTCACCTCGCTACACCCAGCGAGTCGCTACTCTACACACATCTTCACCTCGCTACACCCAGCGAGTCGCTACTCTGCACACGTCTCCACCTCGCTACACCCAGCGAGCCGCTACTCTGCACACATCTTTACTTCGCTACACTCAGACAACCGCTACTCTGCACACATCTTTACTTCGCTACACTCAGACAGCCGCTACTCTGCACACGTCTCCACCTCGCTACGCTACACCCAAGACGTCTTCGTGAGCGAATCTCCCATTCAGATAAGAACAGTGTCAAAATGGTTCACTCTGTGAGATATGCTCATTTTGTGTAATACTAGTTCTTAGTTTATAAATAGAGACATCTATATATTTTGGGTAATATGATTGTTCATCTTTGTAGTTTAGCAAATTAATCTAAGTTTTCAGTTATTCTCGCATATATTCTTTCTTATGTTTTCATACATTGGTATTATTGTTTTCAGTAATGATTGCTTTCATATATATAGTCCATTACTGATTTGTTATACTATTATGTGCACCTCCCATATACAGAGTCTTGTATTCATATGTTATACTGTTATGCCAGCTTTTCATTGCCTTTATTTCATTACAATATTTCCAAATAATATCCATGTTATGTATTTTGTATTAGGTCAATATTGTTAATCATATCTTAAATATTTTGGGGGGTTATTACTTACACACTTTATGTAAGATTGTATTACATGTCCAAAGATATTCCACGCGGTAATCGTAAAGGTTCATATGTACTTAGGAATTTACCTAGAATCCCTTATTATAAACGGAACCAGCCTTCTAAAATGGTGACGTCACACAAAGTTGTTTTGACAGATTCTGGTGACACAGATGACCCACAGAAACCTTCTCACACCTTACCACACACACACCCACCTCCCCCTCCACATCACAAAAACTCAGGACAATCAAATCCTTCACAAAAAAACTGTTTTCACACTAAAACAAGCTAGGGAACCACACGAGTTATTTGATGGTAAACTGTCAAATTTTGATCGGTGGATTAGAAATGCAGAGGACATTGTTGAACATAATGGTGATTCAGGAGACAGAGCGCTTATATCGGCTGCTAAAAACCTCATTGATTTCCACCAGCCTAACAATTAAGCTAGGGTTGTCTATGACTCAGATGACATTGGAAACTGTACATCTTGGGAGGAATTGAAAACGTTGTTTACATCAGGTTGTGATGAATCATTCTCAGATAGTTCACTACACGTCCTTTTACGTGCTCTTAACACAACATACTTGGATGATACGTCAGTCCCTGATCACTGGAGTACCTTACATGGAAGAATGAGATTAGTTAGGCAGGCTTATGAATCCTTACCCTGGATATCAGCCATGATGAATCCTGAAACTCATGTGCAAACACTCATGCGATTATTACACATAACCTTCATTCTCAAGGACCTGACCTCCAGACGTAAGACGACGGTTACTTAATGAGAACATCGACCCATCATTGTGGGTCAGTAACGAAAGTGTTGAATTACACTCAAAAGAAATGTGGTTATTCCAACACCAAGACACTGGGGAGGGTGTCGGCTTCCCAAAGTGTGAGGAAACATTCTAGTGGTCAACACAATCATTCTTCTCACGGTCAAATACAGCGATTCAGTGATGACAAACACTCACATAAAGTGACGTGCTTCCGGTGTGGCCAACCAGGACATAAAGCGAATGTGTGTCCTTACACATGGGACTCATTCTCACGTGAGCCTTGACCAGAACCAAGGCAGTCAACAACCCATGTCATCACAACCTCGGTCACAATTCCGGTGAGCGAGTCATCATTTCCTCCAGTCAGACACCAGGCTGACCTTCACCCGCCCAACACAACCAAGCTGGTGTTCATATCATAGCAACGCTAGACACACTTCAACCGAGCCTTAGCTAGACAGACGTCATCTAACACAGGTTCATCATGTCATTATCAACAATGACAATCTCTCGCTCATGACAAGACTCCATCACATAAGGAACTCTTAAGACATTTTCGTTCTTCGCCATTTTCTCACATTACAAGTTTCGATTTAGTGGGTTCTTCTCAGGATAAGCCAATCACAATGTTTCTAGACACCAGCGCGGAAGCAGATGTCATTCATTGTGATTTTATTCAACCATTAATGGGGCGCACTCAACTTGTTCAATGCTCGGACTTTTACCCATCCCTTCAAATTATCTCAGATGAAAATCTCGACGTAAGGGGCACTATTGAAATGAACATTCGCATAGGCGACTCGGTCATTACCATAACCCCTTACATTGTTCGTGGTGTAACTTTTCCTGCTAACTTGTTACTAAGACGCCACTCTATGTGTGGCACAACATAAGATCTGTCCTATTTATCATGAAAATGTAGTTTGTGTTAATAATATGTTCCTGATATTGTCAGAGTTCTCACTCAGTTAGCCATTAATATATCTGCTTCCACGTGGGTCCTGCTTCACGGTAGACAATACGCATCCATTTCACTTTTCCACTCACCATTGTCCTGGTAAACTGAGAACCAACATGACTCTGCATAGTGACACATTAACGAAGGTTCCACTCTCACTTTCTCGAACATGGATGAATGATCATGGACTCAGACATAGTCAGGGTGATCTCGCACTAAGAGTAGTTGCTGAACCTTCCTCACTAACTGTCACACGACTATCCATGATGGACGCCTCTATTCATGAGACCCCAGATGGAGAGGTCACCATATACATTGCCAATACGGGACCCACAACTGTCCGTCTCCGCAGAGGTGCTAAGCTTGTGGAATTCTCCGTCTTGAAGTCGGGAGTTCAAGATGAGGAGTTGCCTGATCGCAGACATCCGTCTAGTCTCACATTCCACTAACCCACCACCACCTACTGCTCCTACCTGTGACTCAGCAGTGCACGTCCCCTCCCCAACATCACCTCTGACTCAGCAGTGCACGTCACCTCCCCACCATCACCCCTGACCCAGCAGTGCACGTCCCCTCCCCACCATCACCCCTGACTCAGCCGTGCACGTCCCCTTCCCACCATCACCCCTGACTCAGCCGTGCACGTCCCTTCCCCACCATCACCCCTGACTCAGCCGTGCACGTCCCCTCCCCACCATCACCCCTGACAGCAGTGCATGTCCCGTCCCCACCATCACCCCTGACTCAGCCGTGCACGTCCCCTCCCCACCATCACCCCTGACTCAACAGTGCACGTCCCCTCCCCAACATCACCCCTGACTCAACAGTGCATGTCTCCTCCCCACCATCACCCCTGACAGCAGTGCATGTCCCGTCCCCACCATCACCCATGACTCAGCAGTGCACGTCTCCTCCCCACCATCACCCATGACTCAGCAGTGTACGTCTCCTCCCCACCATCACATGATATCCAAGGTAGGATAACCAAGCATGTTGACCACTTAACCAGTATAGGTCTACCATTGCCTTATCAGCAGAACCACTTGGATGTTTACATTATTAACTTAGAGGAAAACACACAAGTCCCATCTACGTCCCAGCTTATCAATTGCCACACACACACACACAAAGACACAGCAAACAAACTTCTTCAGGACATGTTGAAAGATAATGTTATATAGGAATCACGATCACCATGGAGTTAACCACATCTGATCGTTCCGAAAAAGGACGGAACTTTTAGACTCAGTCATAGATTTTAGAAAACTCAACAACAAGGTCACTTTGAAAGATGGTTTCCCATTACCAGTGGTATCAGAGCTTCTTCATAGCCTCGGTAACAATAAGGTATTTTCAACTTTGGATTTATTGAGCGGATTTTGGCAGATTCCCTTGTCAGAGGAAAGCCGCCCCCTGACTGCGTTCAGTACGCCAGATGGTCATTGGCAGTTCATATGCATCATGGCCTTCGGTCTTCATTCCTCACCGGTGATCACCTTCTCAAGGTTAATGACTAACATTTGTCGTCACATGTTGGGCAAAGATGTATTGGTTTATCTTGATGATATAATTGTCATGTCTCCAGATATTGCTTCTCATTTCAAAAGTCTTGAGAGAGTATTTCTACGACTTAAGGATGCGAACCTAAAAGTCAAGTTATCCAGATGTTCCTTTCTACAAACAAGAATTAATTACTTAGGTCACACCGTTGATGAAAACGGTATTCAACCTAATGCAGATAAAGTAAACACAATTGTAGAATGGCCAGTCCCTTCCACAACAGACAAGGTCAAATCCTTCCTTGGTTTAGCAGGATATTATCGAAGATTTATCGCTAATTTCGCGGAGATCGTCCACCCACTCACTTCACTATTGAAACAGGAAGTTACATTCCAGTGGTGGACCACAGCGCAAGACATTGTATTTAACTTATACTCAGTAACTGAGTTAGAAGGTCTTGCAGTAGTTTGGGCACTCAACATCTTAAAGAATACATATATGGTTACCCTATTACAGTTTATACAGATCACAGAGCACTGTGAAGTATTTGTCAAAGACAAGATCCTACAGGAAAGTTTCAGAGGTGGTTTTTAACTACACAAACATTTGACCCAGATTTTCGTTTTGTTTCTGGCTCATCCAATGTAGTTGCAGACGCGCTTTCCCGCAGAGTGGGTACAGTCACTGTAGATAATAGCCTCGTAGATGTTGATATAGAGAGGTTGAGACAGCATCAACGGGATGACCCAGTCTGGGGTCCTGTCATAGAATTCCTAGAGGATATAAGATGTTCCTTGGATGCTAAGACACTTGTTTCAGTAACAGAAATGTATTTAGCACAGTGAGGGAGTCTTGTGCAGGGACGCGAAGTTAGGAGTGCTTGCCCGTGTTGTTAAACAGACAATCATTCCAACAACATTAGTACAGGATTTCTTGAAGTTAGCACATGATTCACCTCAGGCCGCACACCCAGGCCGCACACCCAGGCCGCACACCCAGGCGACCCCAGGCCGCACACCCAGGCCGCACACCCAGGCGACCCCAGGCCGCACACCCAGGCCGCACACCCAGGCCGCACACCCAGGCGACCCCAGGCCGCACACCCAGGCGACTCCAGGCCGCACACCCAGGCCGCACACCCAGGCCGCACACCCAGGCAGCACACCCAGGCCACACGCCCAGGCGACCCTACGACGCACACCCGGGCCCCACACCCAGGCGTCCCCAGGCCACACACCCAAGCCATCCCAGGCCGCACACCCAGGTGACTCCAGGCCGCACACCTAGGCGACCCCAGGCCGCACACCCAGGCCGCACACCCAGGCCGCACACTCAGGCAGCACACCCAGGCCACACGCCCAGGCGACCCTACGACGCACACCCGGGCCCCACACCCAGTCGTCCCCAGGCCGCACACCCAAGCCATCCCAGGCCGCACACCCAGGCTCCACACCCAGGCGACTCAAGGCCGCACACCCAGGCTGCACACCCAGGCGACCCCAGGCCGCACACCCAGGCGACCCCAGGCCGTACACCCAGGCGACCCCAGGCCGTACACCCAGGCCGCACACCCAAGCTGCACACCCAGGCGACCCCAGGCCGTACATCCAGGCCGCACACCCAGGCGACCCCAGGCCGCACATCCAGGCGACCCCAGGCCGTACACCCAGGCCGCACACCCAAGCTGCACACCCAGGCGACCCCAGGCCGTACATCCAGGCTGCACACCCAGGCGACCCCAGGCCGCACACCCAGGCTGCACACCCAGGTGACCCCAGGCCGCACACCCAGGCCGCACACCCAGGCCGCACACCCAGGCAGCACACCCAGGCCGCACACCCAGGCGACCCCAGGCCGCACACCCAGGCAGCACACCCAGGCCGCACACCCAGGCGACCCCAGGCCGCACACAAAGGCCGCACACCTAGGCGACCCCAGGCCGCACACCCAGGCGACCCCAAGTCGCACAACCAAGCCGCACACCCAGGCCGCTAACCCAGGCGACCCCAGGCCAAACACCCAGGCGACCCCAGGCCGCACACCCTGGTGACCCCAGGCCGCATACCCAGGCCGCACACCCAAGCGACCCCATGCTGCATACACAGGCCGCACACCCAGGCGACCCCAGGCCGCACACCCAGGCTACACACCCAGGCCGCATACCCAGGCCGCACACCCAAGCGACCCCATGCTGCACACACAGGCCGCACACCCAGGCGACCCCAGGCCGCACACCCAGGCTACACACCCAGGCCGCACACCCAGGCCGCATACCCAGGCCGCACACCCAGGCCGCACACCCAGGCTGCACACCCAGGCTACACATCCAGGCCGCAAACCCAGGCTGCACACCCAGGCCGACCCCAGGCCGCACACCCAGGCCGCACATCTAGGCTGCACACTCAGGCTACACACCCAGGTCGCACACCCAGGCCGCACATCTAGGCTGCACACCCAGGCTACACACCCAGGCGACCCCAGGCCGCACACCCAGGCCGCACACCCAGGCCGCACATCTAGGCTGCACACCCAGGCTACACACCCAGGCCGCACACCCAGGCCGCATACCCAGGCCGCACACCCAGGCCGCACACCCAGGCTGCACACCCAGGCTACACACCCAGGCCGCATACCCAGGCCGCACACCCAGGCCGCACATCTAGGCTGCACACCCAGGCTACACACCCAGGCCGCACACCCAGGCCGCACACCCAGGCCGCATACCCAGGCCGCACACCCAGGCCGCACACCCAGGCCGCACATCTAGGCTGCACACCCAGGCCGCACACCCAGGCTGCACACTCAGGCCGCATACCCAGGCCGCACATCTAGGCTGCACACCCAGGCCGCATACCCAGGCCGCACACCCAGGCCGCACACCTAGGCTGCACACCCAGGCTACACATCCAGGCCGCAAACCCAGGCTGCACACCCAGGCGACCCCAGGCCGCACACCCAGGCCGCACATCTAGGCTGCACACTCAGGCTACACACCCAGGCCGCACACCCAGGCCGCACATCTAGGCTGCACACCCAGGCTACACACCCAGGCGACCCCAGGCCGCACACCCAGGCCGCATACCCAGGCCGCACAACCAGGCCGCACACCCAGGCTACACACCCAGGCCGCACACCCAGGCCGCATACCCAGGCCGCACACCCAGGCCGCACACCCAGGCTGCACACCCAGGCTACACACCCAGGCCGCACACCCAGGCCGCACACCCAGGCCGCATACCCAGGCCGCACACCCAGGCCGCACACCCAGGCCGCACATCTAGGCTGCACACCCAGGCCGCACACCCAGGCTGCACACTCAGGCCGCATACCCAGGCCGCACACCCAGGCCGCACACCCAGGCCGCACACCCAGGCCGCACATCTAGGCTGCACACCCAGGCCGCACACCCAGGCCGCACACCCAGGCTACACACCCAGGCCGCACACCCAGGCCGCACACCCAGGTCGCGCACCCAGGCCGCACACCCAGGCCGCACATCTAGGCTGCACACCCAGGCTACACACCCTGGCCGCACACCCAGGCCGCACACCCAGGCCGCATACCCAGGCCGCACACCCAGGCCGCACACCCAGGCCGCACACACAGGCTGCACACCCAGGCCGCACCCCCAGGCTGCACACCCAGGCGTCCCCAGGCCGTACACCCAGGCGACCCCAGGCCGCACACCCAGGCGACCCCAGGCCGCACACCCAGGCGACCCCAGACCGCACACCCAGGCCGCGCACCCAGGCGACCCCAGGCCGCACACAGAGGCCGCACACCCAGGCTGCACACCCAGGCGACCCCAGGCCGCACACCCAGGCCGCACACCCAGGCTGCACACCCAGGCGACCCCAGGCCGCACACCCAAGCGACCCCAGGTCGTACACCCAGGCTGCACACCCAGGCCGCACACCCAGGCCGTTCACCAAGGCCGCACACCCAGGCGACCCCATGCCGCACACACAGGCCGCACACCCAGGCGACCCCAGGCCGTACACCCAGACCGCACACCCACGCTGCACACCCAGACGACCCCAGGCCGCACACCCAGGCCGTACACCCAGGCGACCCCAGGCCGCACACCCAGGCCGCACACCTAGGCGACCCCAGGCCGCACACCCAGGCGACCCCAGGCCACACACCCAGGCTGCCCGCCCAGGCGACCCCAGGCCGCACACCCAGGCGACCCCAGGCCGCACACCCAGGCGACCCCAGGCCGCACACCCAGTCCGCACACCCATGCGACCCCAGGCCGCACACCCAGTCCGCACACCCACGCGACCCCAGGCCGCACACAGAGACCGCACTCCCAGGCCGCAAACACAGGCGACCCCAGGCCGCACACCCAGGCCGCACACCCAGGCCGCACACTCAGGCGACCCCAGGCCGCACACCCAAGCCGCACACCCAGGCCGCACACCCAGGCGACCCCAGGCCGCACACCCAAGCCGCACACCCAGGCCGCACACCCAGGTGACCCCAGGCCGCACACCCTGGTGACCCCAGGCCGCATACCCAGGTCGCACACCCAGGCGAACCCAGGCTGCACACACAGGCCGCACACCAAGGCGACCCCAGGGAGTACACACAGGCGACCCCAGGTTGCACACCCAGGCCGCAAACCCAGCCGACCCCAGGGAGCACACCCAGGCGACCCCAGGCCGCACATCCAGGCTGCACACACAGGCGACCCTAGGCTTGGGACGAGAGTCAGGCAGGACAGGAGAGAGAGGCTTGGGACGAGAGTCAGGCAGGACAGGAGAGAGAGGCTTGGGACGAGAGTCAGGCAGGACAGGAGAGAGAGGCTTGGGACGAGAGTCAGGCTGGACAGGAGAGAGAGGCTTGGGACGAGAGTCAGGCCTGTGTTATGGTTTCAGCTTCTGCTGAATTCTTTATAGAGTTAAGGACACGACATATGTAGACAGAATTACCCAAACTCACCTCTATCTGCTACCGTCCACCAGACTGGGCCAAGAAATACGTGTAAATGAGATTGTATCATCCCAAACTCGTTTTAATGGTTAATGATAATCCCGGGTTTTATATATGCTTCGGCTATTATCAAAATAAGTGTAAACATGGCAAATAATATTCAGTGTACATAATAACTGCTCTGGCTCTGTGTCGTGGCTTCACCAACTACCGAGTTCGCCCTAATATAAGCAATATATATTTTTACGTCCCTTTATCCCAATATCATTTCTTACGTTTATTTCCAGAAAATGCTTCGTATCTAATATAGAAATTCGGTGTAAGTATTTGTTGATTGTTCTTCAGCAAGACGTTGCATCTCTATTATCAAAGTTCATTTCGTACAATAGATTATGTTTTACATAACTGTGTCTATCCATACAGGTGGTACAATTCCCGGATAAAGATATAATTTTAAGAAATACGTTCTATCTAACATAGATATTATGTCTTATATAAATATCTTTAAAAGTTGTCGTGTGGGGCGATGTTTTAGAGTTTTGTATTAAAGTTTATCACTTGTAACTGATCAAGTATTACAAAGTTGTGTTCATTCTTTTCTTCAACAGTATTGTCCACATTATCTGCCAAGTAGAGTGGTTGAGAGCAGTATTGTCCACATTATCTGCCAAGTAGAGTGGTTGAGAGCAGTATTGTAGAGACGTAGTGTCACAGTTGGTTTGATCAAGTCCAGGACTTGGCGCCTCCATAATGACAACTTGTAGGTTATTTCCTTGTAATTATCTGTATGTCTTGTAACGTTGACCACCACACTAATGTGTGAGTTACTGATGTCTTCATAAACAGCCTGGGAAGGACCCAGTCTTCTGTTGATGTTGGAATTCCTTTGTATTTCCACAGGAGGCGATGCTGATCCTAAGTCAAGGTATTTCACAATCTAGGATCCTTATGCCTTCTAGTTACTTATGTTTGGTATCTGATTCCATCCCAACACTCGATATTTATGATGTGTCATTCTGTTTATCTTGATCACATCAATATAATCAATGGAAGTGCAGAGCATTTCTCAACATAGCTGCTCCACTCCGTTGCATAATGCCATACAAAATGTGTTACCGGACTCCACCCGTAAGTGGTTACACCGGGAATGACAAGTCATCTTCGGCGAGGCGGTATCGTTGGTAAAGGAAGGAAAGACATGATACAGTCCAGTCGAAAATCTTGCTGCAGAGATGTGTACCATACCCTGCTCCTGCATGGAGTGCAGCCAGGAAGGTGTAGGAGGCACATGGATGTTGTCTTGGGGTTGTGTAGTTATGATGATATTGTTCAAACCACCAACAACCATTTCTTAAGGTTTCGTGACCTAATGGTCGTCAGTGGAAGTGTGTCATTGTAAATGTCTTCCTTATATGTACAATGGATCACGGTACACAGGGGGTCCCAGGCTGGCTGACCTTCACACAACTGGTCAGGTTGTGGTGTGTGTGTGTGTGTGTGTGTGTGTGTGTTTTACTAGGCCATAACTAATACCATTACCGAAGGTTCAACAACACCTGCTTTCAGCATACGTACCGACCCAGATGTACACACAGCAAAAAAACTATCGCGCGTTTTTTGTACGAAACAAAATGACGCACCAGACGTGGAATAATGGAACAGTCAACATTTTCCTGTGAGATGGTGGTAGCCCTGATGTCCCTGCCTGTGGGTGTCCTCACCTATGTAATGGCAACGATATATCCTTCCGTATGTAGCACAGTAGATGGGATACGTAAATTGAGCATGTAAATGTAATATTCTGCACAGTAAGGCATATTGCAGTAATCATTATCTCTTGCAAAGTGTCAAATTCGTGGTGTAAAATAATATACTACATGGTAACTACGACACCCTGCTTCATACCGGAGGTGATTTATCTGTCTGCTGGTTTAGATTAATCAGCAACCTCACGTAATATGTAGTATCACCTGTGTGACTGATAACAGTATGTCACAAACCTGGCACCACATCATAGTATTTAGTAAACCAACATGAAAAGTAATGACTCTTTTCATGGATCTGCATTAGTTAACTTCCCTTTAACAGTGAAAATCAGATTTCTATATAACATGACCATAGACATGTTGTTGGAGGTTAAGGAAGTAATCTTTGACTGTAAATTTTATTATTTCAATACTTGGTATAACCTCGTCCCGTTGCCAACACTTCATTGAGCCTTCGAGGCATGGATGCCACTAACGTCTGCGTTAAGTTCCTACCAGAAGGGCTTCGTAGATGTTCCCATGCTTGTAAAGCATCATTTACGACTGTAGCACGACATCGATGTTGTCGGTCAGGCAGGCCTTTCTGCATGGCCGCCCATACGTGCTCTATCGGGATGAGATCAGGCGATTTTGCAGGATATGGCAACACTGTTATACGTGGATGGCGAGCATACCACGCCTTTACAACCCTGGATGTGTGAACTGGGCTGTTATCTTGGACGAGGTAAAATGGCTCCGGCTCTGGAAACAGCATAGCCCCCACTGAAGGTAGCAGGACCTCCTCCAGTATCTCAACGTATCTAGGTCCGGTCAAGTGGCCAGGCCCGACATCCACCAACTCACCGACACCAGCACCATGGATGGATCCAACCAAATAGTCCTGCACTGACGCGCGCGCCCACTCCTCCTGCTACCCACCACATGTTGTGTCTCGTATCTGGTTATATAAAATGTATAAAATTACATAAGACACACGTGTGTCTTAATCATATTAGTGCAACTGTTGCTGCAATATAGATTAAGATAATAACTAAGTAAATTAGAAAATATTAACTAAATATATAATAATTATTTATTATGATATCACATCGTAAATGGAGATTATTGCTACAGTATTTACATATGCCGTATAAAGTGATCATGATCACTGTTAGTCACTTAAAAAATAATGAGTGTGCATAACTCAAATGTAATACTGCAGCACAACAGGACGTTTCAAGCAGCAAACGACTGTGGTGGCCGTGGCACCATGGTTTCAAAGCACTTCCGGAACGGTTGTTCATGTTGGCCTCACCATAAATTGTCATTATAAAATGGAAAATATGTTATATAGCATAACCTCTGTGTGTGTGTGTGTGTGTGTGTGTGTGTGTGTGTGTGTGAGAGAGAGAGACAGACAGACAGAGAAAGAGCTAACCTGGTGTTAGGATGCCGCCAAACATGTTTGTTTGCAGGGGGACCATCGCTGCAGAAGGTTTTTTCATCACAAAAGATGACGTTCTCCCAAAACTGATGTGGCTTGTCCGCATACTCCAACGCATACTCCACCCTGCTCTCCATGTTTGCCTCACTTAACACAGGTTTTGTTGCTGGTATGCGACCACGTAGCCCCTCAGAGTGATGTCTGTTTCGGACAGTTTGAGGCGTGCACTGCAGACCAAGAGTATCCCGAATGTTGCTAGCGGGCGTGAAGGGGGCAGCAGCAATGACAGCTGCTATGGCCTAGGGAAAGGATGACATATTGCAAATATAACATGTGATGTGGTTATTTACATAACATCAAGTGGTCCAGTATACCTATATATGCAACATCATTACCTGATCATCTTCCGGGGTTGTGCAACGTGGGCGCCCACGCCGATGCCTGTTGTCTGTGTTGCCCAACTCTGCCTGTCGGCGAATCCATCGTGCTACGGTTGACCGGTGAATACCAAGACGTCTCCCAATTTCAGAGTCGCTGTAGCCCTCATTATGAAGCTGTAGAATAGCTTCACGTGTCGCTTGTGAGGTCTCCATGGTAAAATTAGATATACCACAAAAACAACCTTTCGACATTGGCTCGCAGTGAACTATACCCGCGCTGTTTCATTGTTTCAAAAATATATCGCATGTCTCATTACATTTCCTGCATGGACACGAAATGGCGGTGTAAGATAACCTTTATGGACTGCCACGAACCCAGATGTGCTATAGAATAATACAATATCAATAGTAAAACATATTCTTCCCAAATTACACCTATACAATATGAAGCTATTGTGTTTACCTGGCATCACATTGAGGTATGCTGCAGCTACCACATGCGGGGGTTGCCGCATATAGCTGTGTGTGTCTCACAGATATATTACACACACCAATTCAAAAGTAGGGGTTCGTACTGCCTTGTATGATGTAATTTTATTGTTAATGATACAATGCCGCTCTTGTGGCACGTAACTTACATGGGTCTAGCATAGGACTCTGGAAACCTGTGGCTTCCAGGCACGTATACCAACCCTACCGGCATGGTACAACAGGTAGGTCAGTGATCATTACAGACGTCTTCAAACCCCCTCTGCGCGATAGTTTTTTTTGTTGTGTGTACTTGTGTGTATGGTCTTAAGATTTAGGTGACTAAGTATTGGAATTCACTGGCAGGTGTGGTACACATTATCACCGAGCCTGAGTCTCAAAGATCAAGGTCATGGGTTCGAATCTCCAACATTTAGTATGTTTATCCAACTTTATAGTGAAGATTTTAACGATGAATTAGGATTTTGACATCATCTGAAAGTGATGAGTCAAAGATCAGTGATTTTAAGAGTTTAGTAAGATTGTATTGAAGTGGAGAGTGTAGTGGCTGAGGCCAAGGACCAGTGGTGTCCAGAGAGTAGTGAAGATAATGACCATCGTCCTGCCCGATTAGGTCAGGTCAAATGGCACTTAGCGAGGTAGCGAGTTAGAGTCAAGAACAGAGGAAGTATTTTGGGAGCAAGTGAGCGAGTGTGTCAGCAGTTATGATGTAAGAGACCAGGTATTAGTGATTTGTGATTTAAATGCGAAGGTAAGTAATGTGGCAGTGGAGGGTATAACTGAGGTGCATGGAAATGGTGAACAACTTGTGTTGTGTGTGTGTAAAGGACTGGTGATTGGGAATACCTGGTTTGTAAAATGTGACATACACAAATATACGTATGTAAGTAGGAGAGATGGTCAGCGGGCATGACTGTATTACATGTTAATTGAAAGGCGTGTAAAAGAAAGACTTTTGGATGTACATGTGCTGAAAGTGGCAGCTGGTGTGATGTCTGATAACCATCTTGTGGAGACGACAGTGAAGATCTGAAGAGGTTTTCGAAAAAGAGGAAACAATGTCGGGGAGAAGAGGTGGTGAGAGGAAGTGAACTTGGAAAAGAGACTTGTGTGAAGAAATACCAAGAGAGATTGAGTGCCACATACACTCTTACTGTGTAAATATCCCTTTCTATGAGATGACGTAAAGATGTTGATGAACAGAGGAGTTGGGATATGACATGAAAAAGTTAAGAGAATAAATGAAGGAAAGATTGAGATATACAGATGACTGGCGGACCGCCATGATGGTTGTCAATCTAGCCAGCTGGGTTATTATTTATAAGTTGTGTTTAGTTGTAGGTCCAAGTTTGTTGTCAGGATATAATGTTGACTGCCAGTGAGTACCTGGCTGGCGCGGGTGCCACAAGGCTGGGTCAAGTGTAGTGTAAGTGTGGTCTAGGGATGGTGTGTGTACCACTTGTAGATGATGGGCCGCATCATGACCTGCCCGTTATAACATCTTGACCAACACCTGCTGCTGCTACACTTGCAACTCTCCTTTTCTAAGGCCGTTTTTATGCTTCGTGTAACTTTGTCTTTTTTGAATCATTCTAAAGCTATAGCTACAAAAATGTTTCTACTTTGTAGTTTTTGTGAAGATATACTCTGAAAGCACATCGCTGTCGTCTTCCAGGCATTGCCCATCTGATACAATAATTGGTGGCAGGTGACAGTTGATATAGAGTGATTGAGGCCAACGTGACCACGTGGGGTTGTGACTGGTTGAGGCTTGCGTGACCACGTGGGGCTTATGACTGGTTGAGGCCAGCGTGACCACGTGGGGCTTGTGACTGGTTGTGGGTAGCATGACCACGTGGGGTTTGTGACTGGTTGAGGGCAGCGTAATCGCGTTGGGTTGTGACTGGTTGAAACCAGCGTGACCTCGTGGGGTTGTGACTGGTTGAGGCCAGCGTGACCACGTGGGGTTGTGGATGGCTGAGGCCAGCGTGACCACGTGGGGTTGTGGATGGCTGAGGCCAGGGTGACCACGTGGGTTTGTGACTGGTTGAGGCTAGCGTGACCCCGTAGGGTTGTGACTGGTTGAGGCCAGCGTGACCTCGTGGGGTTGTGACTGGTTGAGGCCAGCGTGACCACGTGGGATTGTGACTGGTTGAGGCCAGCGTGACCACGTGGGGTTGTGGATGGCTGAGGCCAGGGTGACCACGTGGGTTTGTGACTGGTTGAGGCTAGCGTGACCCCGTAGGGTTGTGACTGGTTGAGGCCAGCATGACCACGTGGGGTTGTGATTGGTTGAGGACAGCGTGACCACGTGGAGTTGTGACTGGTTGAGGCCAGCGTGACCACGTGGGGTTGTGACTGGTTGAGGCCACCGTGACCACGTGGGGTTGTGACTGGGGTGTTGATGTGTTGTGGTCGGCGTCCACAAGGTCGTTATCTTAGTATTTCAGGAACGGAGGAAGATCCACAGTGGACGTTTTACAAACACAATGTTGAATCATCACAACTTTTACCGAATCTGATTGAAATCAATGAATGAAATATGTCGAATATTAAGAAAAATAAGACAAAAGAAAAGTGATGTTTATTAATTCTTTCATTTTTCTTACGATCATGTGAAATAATTGCCAGATACCCTGTGCAGTGCTAACCCAGCGACCATACTTGACGGTTTTATTGTAGTACGATCCATTTTGGGGATGCCAGAGCCCAGGAAACTTCTCATATTCATCAAGTTAGGTTATCATTTCTCTCTGTCCCCCCACTCCGTGATCAAGATAAAACACATCGGATAACCAGAACAGCGCCAACACCCGTCCTGACTGACCACCAACCAGCTACTGAAACCTTTTGAGCACCAAATTTTATATGGCGCTAGATTCTCTCCCGAAAAGCGCTAAAAAAAGCGTTAAACTTGCTAAAATGACGGCGAAAAAAATGCTCTTCGAATTATTTCTGCTCTTTGACGTGCCAAATGACTAATGACAGGTACGACTGACTGTTTTAACACTAAACTACTCACTATTATCCCAGATCTGCTAATTACCAATCCGCAGTCTCTTCGTCCTCGGTGACCTGGGGTTGTGGTGGTGGTCTATGTGAGGGTCCAGGTTGTGGTTGTGATAACTCGTATCTTTTCAATAACCCAGTGTTTTTCAGTACTTCCTCAGGCAGTTCATAATCATAACAACAGTTTCCATTTCATCTTAGTCCATACTTGATAGTTAGTATTGCATTTAAGCTTTTGATAATCAATTTCGAAGCTTTCACTTCACGATGTTCATATAACTAAAGATTTCCTCCTGTTGCATCCTTGTACGAGGCTGTTTCAGTCCAGAGTGCTAGGGCGCCAGTGTTCTGCTTCCACAATACATGATGAAGCTTCCTCAACTGGAACTCAATGCATGTGAGAAATTTTCGTTATCAGTAAACATCTTTGCTAATTCCAGTATTCCAGGCTTTATGGGTTGCAGATATTCACTTGTACTCAGTGATGACATTGACTGTGACACTTGGACAGTGTCTGGCAAACGTTGACGAAGCTGTTTCACCAACTCCACTACAAACTGTATGTATCTTCCTCGAATATCCTTTTCATCAGGAAGCTTACATTGTGCCATCTACTTTTCAAACTCGTTCGTCAACTAGGTAGTTCTCTACTGAACCTCCTTCATCTAATTTCTGCCTGGGATGAGAACCTTAGAACTTATGGAATCAATAAGTTGAATAAGGTCACTTTGCAGTTTGCTTGGATCCTGTACCTCAGCTTCAAATTTCTCATTTACACACTGAACGTCTCCAAGAATATGCTTCAGGAATATCAGGAAGGCATAGTTTTTCTTGTCACAAAACATCTCATAGAGATTCTGATATGTGTAACACCTTTCATCATTTATTGCCATTTCAATGTGAATCATAAGTTCAACCCACTGCTGCAGTATTATGATAACTGCTGATTCAATTGACAGCCATCGAGTCTGGCTTAGCTGTATAAATTTCATTGGAGCTTGACCATTACTGGCAGAGTGGGAGAACCAATTATAGGTTTCTCTGATGAAATCCAGGTTCCTAGGGAGACACTCTGCTGCAGCATGAGGCAACTAGCTGTAGAGAATGACACACACACACACTTGATCAGGATCAGATGAGGAACTTCTAACTTGAGTGTATCATACACTCCACAGTTAACACCTGTTATCACAGAAGCATTGTCGGGGCTAATTGCAATAAGGTTATGTAACTCCAACCCATTATTTTTCAAGGACTTCTTGATGGCATCACATATCCCATTAGCATTACAGTCAGTCAGCTCAACAAGATCCAAGAAAGTCATTACAATCTTATTCTTACTTTCAGAATAGAACTGGACAGCGATACCCAATAGTTTCGTTACCGTAATGTCATTACTTTCATCAGTTAAGAAGCTAAACTTCTAATTGTCTATCACTTTTTAAGTCTGGTGAAATGCGGGGCAATCACATTGCACACAATTACACTACACTTCCACCTTTTTAACTTGGAATCCTTGCATCTTTTACTGTTTGCAAATCCTGCTTTGCACAGCTTACAGAAATGATCAACAACACGTAATGACAGTTGAGATGACGAACAACACGTAATGAACACCTGAGATGATGAACAACACGTAATGAACAGCTGAGACGATGAACAACACGTAATGTACAATGTTCTGCAGTGAACAGTGACACATTTCCTTCAGTCTCTCGTACGTCATCACTCACTTTTACAAACGGAATTGTGGTTTGTCTTTGAGTACTGAATGACTCTTCAGCTGTCTTGTGTTTAGCTGTGTTGTTGTGTTTTTCAGTGTCACTAAGTCTGGCGGGTGATGGACGATGGCAGTCCTTGCAAATACATTTTGTGTCATCCCTTCTATTTCTCTTAACCACTTTTCATATTTAGGGTCTTTCAACCATTCTGCTCTAAAATGTTGAGGATATTTCTCACTCATTATTGTGTTCGTTAAATGTAATGGTCTGCACACACACACACACACACACACACATAACCAGTGTTACTGTCCATCATGACCCACGGATAGTTCTGTCGCCACCCAGAGTCCGACTGAACCTGAACTGAACGGGGCACTTGAGGAGGAGGAGCCCGTAGAATACACCACAACTGAACCTGTTCGTTTCGATGAAAATGAAATACGTGCAATATTTGTATTACTTTCCTTGTTATCTTAATAGGTTTAGAATAAACTTACTAAATAACATTAACATATTTTGATTGATGTTTGAATTCCTTGATATATTGAAATAACACTAAATTTGGCGCTAAATACGAGATAAAACGCCCGAAAAGGAGCTAAGGTGCTAAATACGAAATTTAGGTGCTAGATCTATCGCCAAAAGCGTTAAGTTCGTAACTCTGCTCAGCACGCACTACTTGCCGAGAAGCAGCGGAAAAAGTTTGGCGCGCTCGGCTCGGTTAAGCAGTACGCGCTGACCCTGATGAATGGCAAAGCTATTTTCTTAGCTGGTGGAAGGTAATTAGGTCTGTGTTACCTGTTGTGCATATGTAATCTTTGGTAATCTCTCTCTTTACCTCTCTTTGTCTGTCTCTCTCTCTTCGCTTAAACTGTTTAAACAGTTCATGGAACCATGGCAGATTGGTTGATTTAGACGGGCGGTGGATGGTATGTTCAGAGGCTGTTTCATGTTACATCATAGAAAACTGTTACCGCCCAACGTGGGGCTCGAACCCACGACCCCGAGATTAAGAGTCTCGTGCTCTACCGACTGAGCTAGCCGGGCTTATATACAACCTTCTTCGTGTGAATATGTGTGTTTAAACGAGGTTAATAACTGCCATCATTAACCCCTAACAACGCTGTATTATTAGCGATAAAGTTCAATAACTCACCTGAGGTCACATGATAGATACATAAGGGGATCCGACCATGACCTTATCAACGTCCTGAGACCCCGGCTGATGTGTCAGGTTAGATAAGAGGCATAACATCCTCTCTGTCTGATGTTGTGAGAGTAAGACACTAATGGTTAGGAGGCAGCAAGTGTGTCTGGGGACACTCTCCTCTCTGTCTGATGTTGTGAGAGTAAGAAACTAATGGTTAGGAGGCAGCAAGTGTGTCTGGAGACACTCTCCTCTCTGTCTGATGTTGTGAGAGTAAGACACTAATGGTTAGGAGGCAGCAAGTGTGTCTGGAGACACTCTCCTCTCTGTCTGATGTTGTGAGAGTAAGACACTAATGGTTAGGAGGCAGCAAGTGTGTCTGGGGACACTCTCCTCTCTGTCTGATGTTTGAGAGTAAGACACTAATGGTTAGGAGGCAGCAAGTGTGTCTGGAGACACTCTCCTCTCTGTCTGATGTTGTGAGAGTAAGACACTAATGGTTAGGAGGCAGCAAGTGTGTCTGGGGACACTCTCCTCTCTGTCTGATGTTGTGAGAGTAAGAAACTAATGGTTAGGAGGCAGCAAGTGTGTCTGGAGACACTCTCCTCTCTGTCTGATGTTGTGAGAGTAAGACACTAATGGTTAGGAGGCAGCAAGTGTGTCTGGAGACACTCTCCTCTCTGTCTGATGTTGTGAGAGTAAGACACTAATGGTTAGGAGGCAGCAAGTGTGTCTGGGGACACTCTCCTCTCTGTCTGATGTTTGAGAGTAAGACACTAATGGTTAGGAGGCAGCAAGTGTGTCTGGAGACACTCTCCTCTCTGTCTGATGTTGTGAGAGTAAGACACTAATGGTTAGGAGGCAGCAAGTGTGTCTGGGGACACTCTCCTCTCTGTCTGATGTTGTGAGAGTAAGAAACTAATGGTTAGGAGGCAGCAAGTGTGTCTGGAGACACTCTCCTCTCTGTCTGATGTTGTGAGAGTAAGACACTAATGGTTAGGAGGCAGCAAGTGTGTCTGGAGACACTCTCCTCTCTGTCTGATGTTGTGAGAGTAAGACACTAATGGTTAGGAGGCAGCAAGTGTGTCTGGAGAAGGGTAGTAGGTAGTGGGGCCAAGCCTGGTGTGTTGATCAAGTAACATATGCAAGATAATGGTTGGTTGGTTGACCGGTTAGTGGTGGTGTAGGCCCATCAACTGCCAGGGTCAATAGACACGTGAACTTCAAGTTACAACTACCATGTCAATAGTCTTTAACTCCTTTAGGTGTTAATGATAATTCCAATTCCACATACACTTATATGATTGGCCCTAGACCGTTACATGAGTACATCATTGATTATATCATAGAACTGGTCTCCCTCGTACCATAATGATTTAAGACCAGTAGGTTTCCCTCGTACCATAATGATTTAAGACCAGTAGGTTTCCCTCGTACCATAATGATTTAACTGGTCAGAAGGCTAACTGGCAGGCCGGGCAGGCCAGGGTTGGAATTGAAGTCTACCTGGAGTCACGTGACTCCAGTTTATATTGTCTTCCGCTGCTTAAAGAGAGACGAAAGACCAGCAGCTACACACTGGGTATATGTCTTTGCTCGCTCTTTATATAGCAACTTATTTTCACATGTTTACAAGTAAATGTTATATCAAAATAAATTCTCAATTACGTTATACATGTCCTACTTGATCAACTTTCATACATATCTGCACCCTGGCCTCCAGGAACATTATTGGCTACACGTATTGTTGTTATGCAATTATCAAACTATTAACATTTGATCATTCTAATAGCAATCCATTGAGAAAATACTGTTATATTACCTATATTCCCTGGTGATCAATGATCGGAGTAACTGGCTGTTTCTGTCTATCATCATTACTCCATTTTCAATATAATGCGTTGTATCAGGTACATACAGTCGCCACAATATTACCCACACATGGAAGATGTCACTGCCTATCCAGCCAAGACGGGAGAGCTATAACCAGGACCCCACACCTGGGAAGGTGTCACCTGGTACGTCCGGTGGTTGGAAGATTTGGCTCGAGTCAAGAAGAAATACCTAACTAAGGCTGTTTACCCAGGCCACCTCCCCTGCCTGCCTGCCCGACCACACCTGGTAAACATAAGTAACAGGTGAAGACACAGACTCTGTACCACCTCACTGGCTACGGTGGCAGCCTTCCTCACTCAGGTAAGAGTCGTCGTGACCGGTGTTGGGAGGAGACCGTCTACTGTTGACCAGCCTTACGTATACAGGAGGTGTCGGGTGGGTGGGTGTCGGGTGGTCAACACACAATGTTCTCGGGATCGTCAGAAGGAGGAGGAGGGTTCCTGGTAGTTAGTGGAGAGTTCAACGTGCCGGAGCTCAGTGCTGTCTGTAGTTGGTCGTGTGTAAAGGCTGGATCATCTTCTGTCATGAGAAACAATGTTTGTAAGTTACTGTATACAATTGTTATCCGTTGCTGAATCATCATGAAACCTGGATACATAATCATGTATTCTGAATATGATCAAATTGATCATCTGTTGTGAGAGTCACCAGGTCTGCGCTTGACATGTCTTACGACAACATGTTCTCAGAAACTATTATTTTCTCTACAGTTATGTTATTGTTATGTTCACCAAGTCTTCTCTTAGCAGTTATGATTTGTGTCAGATAAGCCAAGTCTTCACCTGACAATTTTGTTACTGTTGTTGTTGTTGTTGTTGTTGTTCTTCTTCTTCTTCTTCTTCTTCTTCTTCTTCTTCTTCTTCTATTACGGGTCCTCACTTCTACACAGCCGTTCTCTGATCTTGCCTAACAGGTCATGTCTTGTTTACAGATTCGTCAGGTCCTTGCCTGGCTCGGGTCCTTATCATACGGCCTCTGTAACACGTAAGTATGTTTTATTATCTCTGAATTTACAGCTGTCAACA